>NC_057812.1:509020153-509198717 GCF_018294505.1 Triticum aestivum | reverse complement strand
AGAAGGCGCGGGCGAGGCGCGTGGCCTCTGGCCCGGATCAGCGGCGGGCGGGCCGGCCTCGGGCCCGAGTGGGCCTCGGCGGGAGTGGCGGTGATGTGGTCCGGGGCGCCCACGTGGCGCTTGCCTATTGGTCAGGGGCGGCGGCGGCGGGGCGGCCGGGCGGAACGGACATGTCCGGCGGCGCGCGAGGTTTTTTTAGGGTTTCGGAGGGAGAGGAAGATCCGGATTCGGAGGGGTCTTTTTATAGCCATAGAGGGAGCTAGGAGAGTCCAAATGAGGTGTGGTTTTCGGCCACGTGATCATGATCGAACGCTCTAGATGATGGAGCAGAGTTATGTGGGTTTTGGGCCAAAATGGAGGGGTGTTGGGCTGCAACACACACAAGGCCTTTTCGGTCCCTCGGTTAACCGTTGGAGAATCAAACGAAGTCCAAATGATACGAAACTTGACAGGCGGTCTACCGGTAGTAAACCAAGGCCGCTTGGCAAGTCTCGGTCCAATCCAGAAATGTTTAATCCCCACACACGAAAGAAAGCTAGAAATGGCCACCGGAGGAGAACGAAGCGCCGGAATGCAAAACGGACAATGGGGAAAATGCTCGAATGCAAGAGACGAACACGTATGCAAATGCAATGCACAAGATGTCATGATATGAGATGCATGACAACGATAACAACACACGGAGACAAAGACCCGAACCCGAGGAAATAAATATAACTTAACGCCGGAAACGGCAAGAGTTGGAGTACAAATTGGGAAAGTTACATCCGGGGTGTTACAACGTACTCCCCCAAGCTTAGGCTTTTGGCCTAAGTTGGTCTATGCCCATGGATGGCCTGGTGGACATCCGAAGTTGAAGCTGGGGTCGTACTGAGACGCATCAGCTACTGCCTGAAGCGCTACGGCATGGAGGCGGGTTGCCTCCGTCCTCCTCTCGTACTCGGGCACCTCCCTGGTTATAACATATCTCCCTTTTACCTTATCACAAAGGAATCGGTGAGGTAGTGGTACTGACAGCACTTATCTGCCACAAAGCTCTCAAGATCGGCGTTACGCACATATACGTCAAATTCCTCCTTGATTCCTGCTTGGACCATGAAATCCTCTGATGACCACTCACAAGGCTGCACTTGAGCGTCCCTTAGTGGTTCATCGTCCGGCTCACGCATTGCGGGCCTGGGTCCTTGCTTCCTTGAAGAACCACCTTGGTACATTTTCCTAAACATATTTCCTCCTCTGAAAAAATTCTAATTTTTTTAGTAACTTCAAAATAAAAGTGAACCAAACTCAACAAAATTGATAGCAACTACTCCCACAAGTGCCTAGAGGATATATCATGCACTAAAACTACTTTTCACCATATAAATTTGGCATGCAAGCTCAAGAGCAAGGTCACCTAAGTAGCAAAAATTTGCAATGAATAAAGCACTAGAACAAAAACTAATTAGACCATTGGAGGAGTCACATACCAAAGAACAATCCCCCAAAGCAGTTTTGTGAATGGAGCTTTGAGCTAGGAGATCGAAAATGGTAGCACGATGAGCTAGAACTCGTGCTTGAGCTGGTTGGTGATTTTTTTGTGAGGAAGGAGTGTGTGGTGGCTGGAATAAGTGGAGGGGGCCACCAGGGGCCCACGAGGCAGGGGGCGCCCAGGGGGGTAGGGCACGCCCTGGACCCTCGTGGCCAGGTGCTGGCTCCCCCTGATGTGTTCTCAGTGTCAGATATTCTCAAATATTCCAAAAAAATCATATTTAAATTTCAGGGCATTTGGAGAACTTTTATTTTCGGGGTATTTTTTATTGCATGGATAATTCAGAAAATAGATAGAAAATACTATTTTTGCTTTATTTAATATAAATAACAGAAAGTAAAAAGAGGGTACAGAGAGTTGTGTTTTCTAAATTCATCCATCTCATGCTCATCAAAAGGAATCCACTAACAAGGTTGATCAGGTCTACTTAACAAACTCATTTCGAATAACATGAAACCGGAGAATTTTCGAATAACACTAGGTTACCTCAACGGGGATATGCATGTCCCCAACAATAAGAATATCGTATTTCTTCTTGACAGTGGGAAGAGGAAATTCAAAACCTCCAATAGTGATTGATGAAATTTTTCCAATAGAATTGATACTGTGGACTTGAGGTTGTTTCCTCGGAAAGTGTACCGTATGCTCATTACCATTAACATGAAAAGTGACATTGCCTTTGTTGCAATCAATAACAGCCCCTGCGGTATTCAAAAATAGTCTTCCAAGGATAATAGACATACTACCGTCCTCGGGAATATCAAGAATAACAAAGTTTGTTAAAATAGTAATGTTTGCAACCACAACAGGCACATCCTCACAAATACTGATGGGTATAGCAGTTGATTTATCAGCCATTTGCAAAGATATTTCGGTAGGTGTCAACTTATTCAAATCAAGTCTACGATATAAAGAGAGAGGCATAACACTAACACCGGCTCCAAGATCACATAAAGTAGTTTTAACATAGTTTCTTTTAATTGAGCATGGTATAGTTGGTACTCCTGGATCTCCAAGTTTCTTTGGTATTCCATCCTTAAAGGTATAATTTGCAAGCATGGTGGAAATTTCAGCTTCCAGAATCTTTCTTTTATTAGTAACAATATCCATCATGTATTTAGCATAAGGATTCATTTTAAGCATATCAGTCAAACACATACGCAAAAAGATAGGTCTAATCATTTCAGCAAAGCGCTCAAAATCCTCATCATCATTTTTCTTGGATGGTTTAGGAGGAAAAGGCATGGGTTTCTGAACCCATGGTTCTCTTTCTTTACCGTGGTTCCTAGCAACAAAGTCTCTCTTATCATAACATTTATTCTTTGATTGTGGGTTATCAAGATCAACAGCACGTACAATTTCTACATCATTATTATTGCTAGGTTGAGCATTAACATGAACATCATCATTAACATTATCACTAGGTTCATGTTCATTACTAGATTGTGTTTCAGCATCAAAAATAGGAATATCATTAGGATTCTCAGGTGTGTCTACAACAGGTTCACTAGAAGCATGCAAAGTCCTATCATTTTTCTTTTTCTTCCTCTTAGAAGGACTAGGTGCATCAACGTTATTTCTCTAAGAATCCTGCTCAATTCTCTTAGGATGGCCCTCATGATACAAAGGTTCCTGAGTCATTTTACCACCTCTAGTCATAACTCTAACATCATTATCATTCTTCTTACTATTCAATTCATTGAGCAAATCATTCTGAGCTTTAAGTACTTGTTCTACTTGAGTGGTAACCATAGAAGCATGTTTACTAATGAGTTTAAGTTCACCTTTAACTCTAGACATATAATCACCCAAGTGTTCAATCATATAGGCTTTATGTTTCAATTGTCTACCAACATAAGCATTGAAGTTTTCTTGTTTAACAATAAAGTTATCAAACTCATCTAAGCATTGGCTAGCAAACTTATTACAAGGAATATCACCTTCATCAAATCTATAGAGAGAATTTACCTTTACTACCTGTGTCGGGTTATCAAGACCGTGTGTTTCTTCAATAGGTGATCAATTAAGACCATGTATTTCTTCAACAAGAGGTAAATTCTTAACATCTTCAGCTTTTATACCTTTTTCTTTCATAGATTTCTTTGCCTGCTGCATATCTTCAGGACTGAGAAATAGAATACCCCTTTTCTTCAGAGTTGGCTTAGGAGTTGGTTCAGGAAGTGTCCAATTATTTTCATTAGTCAACATATTATTCATTAGAATTTCATCTTGATCAACTGTTCTTTCCCTTAAAACACAACCAGCACAATTATCCAGGTGGTTTCTGGAAGCATCGGTTAGTCCATTATAAAAGATATCAAGTATTTCATTTTTCTTGAGAGGATGATCAGGCAAGGCATTAAGTAATTGGAGAAGCCTCCCCCAAGCTTGTGGGAGACTCTCTTCTTCAATTTTCACAAAATTATATATTCCCCTTAAAGTAGCTTGTTTCTTATGAGCGGGGAAATATTTAGCAGAGAAGTACTAAATCATATCCTAGGGACTACGTGCACAACTAGGATCAAGAGAATTAAACCATATCTTAGCATCACCCTTTAATGAGAACGGAAATAATTTAAGGATATAATAGTAGCGAGTTTTCTCATCATTAGTGAATAGGGTAGGTATATCGTCTAATTTAGTAAGATGTGCCACAACAGTTTCAGATTCATAGCCATAGACAGGATCAGATTCAACAAAAGTAATTATATCAGGATCAACTAAGAAATCATAATCCTTATCAGTAATAAAGTTAGGTGAAGTAGCATAAGCACGATCATATTTCATTCTACCATTCAGAGATTTTTCTTTCAGCTTAGCTAATAGTTTCTTAAGATCACTTCTATCATTGCAGGCAAGAAAGTCTCTAGCAGTTTCTTCATCCATAACATACCCCTCGGGAACAACAGGCAATTCATATCTAGGGGGAGAATCTTCATCATCACTTTCATCAATATTATCAGTTTCAATAATTTCACTCTCTCTAGCCCTAACATGTTGTTCATCAAGAAATTCACCAAGTGGCACAGTAGTATCAAGCATAGAAGTAGTTTCATCATAAGTATCATGCAAAGCAAAAGTGGCATCATCAATAACATGCGACCTATCAGAATCAATAGCATGTGTAGGTGTCGCAAGTTTACTCAAAACAGAAGGTGAATCAAGTGCAGAGCTACATGGCAGTTCCTTACCTCCCCTCGTAGTTGAGGCAAAAATCTTGGTTGTTTGATCTTTCAAGTTCTTCATAATGATAAGCAGATATAAATCCCAAGTGACTCAAAGAAAAGAGCTATGCTCCCCGGCAACGGCACCAGAAAATAGTCTTGATAACTCACAAGTATAGGGGATCGCAATAGTTTTCAAGGGTAAAGTATTCAACCCAAATTTATTGATTCGACACAAGGGGAGCCAAAGAATATTCTCAAGTATTAGCAGCTGAGTTGTCAATTCAACCACACGTGGAAACTTAATATCTGTAGCAAAGTGTTTAGTAGCAAAGTAATATGATAGTAGTGGTAACGGTAGCAAAAGTAATATTTTTGGGTTTTGTAGTGATTGTAACAGTAGCAACGGAAAAGTAAATAAGCGAAGAACAATATATGAAAAGCTCGTAGGCAATGGATCGATGATGGAGAATTATGCCAGATGTGATCGATCATGCAACAATTATAACATAGGGTGACACAGAACTAGCTCCAGTTCATCAATGTAATGTAGGCATGTATTCCTAATATAGTCATATGTGCTTATGGAAAAGAACTTGCGTGACATCTTTTGTCCTACCCTCCCATGGCAACGCGGTCCTATTGGAAACTAAGGGATATTAAGGCCTCCTTTTAATAGAGTACCGGAATAAAGCATTAACACATAGTGAATACATGAACTCCTCAAACCACGGTCATCGCCGATAATGATCCCGATTATTGTCACTTCGGGGTTAACGGATCATAACACATAATAGGTGACTATAGACTTGCAAGATAGGATCAAGAACTCTCATATATTGATGAAAACATAATAGGTTCAGATCTGAAATCATGGCACTCGGGCCCTAGTGACAAGCATTAAGCATAGCAAAGTCATAGCAACATCAATCTCAGAACATAGTGGATACTAGGGATCAAACTCTAACAAAACTAACTCGATTACATGATAAATCTCATCTGACCCATCACCGTCCAGCAAGCCTACGATGGAATTACTCAAGCATGGCGGTGAGCATCATGAAATTGGTGATGGAGGAAGGTTAATGATGATGATGGTGATGGATTCCCCTCTCCGGAGCCCCGAACGGACTCCAAATCAGCCCTCCCGAGAGAGTTTAGGGCTTGGCGGCGGCTCCGTATCGTAAAACATGATGAATCCTTCTCTTTGATTTTTTCTCCCCGAACACGAATATATGGAGTTGGAGTTGAGGTCGATGGAGCATCCGGGGGCCCACGAGGCAGGGGGCGTGCCCAGGGGGTAGGCGTGCCCCCCACCCTCGTGGACAGGGTGTGGGCCCTTGACATGGATTCTTCTTCTAGTATTTTTTATATATTCCAAAAATATTCTCCGTTGATTTTTAGGTCATTCCGAGAACTTTTATTTCTACACAAAAATAACACCATGACAATTCTGCTAAAAATAGCGTCGGTCCGGGTTAGTTCCATTCAAATCATGCAAGTTAGAGTCCAAGACAAGGGCAAAAGTGTTTGGAAAAGAAGATATGTTGGAGACGTATCAGTGCCTGCTTTACTATCGTAAAGAAATGCATGCCTAGTTCATTTGAGTCCTTAACTTTTCCTCTGAACTTCATCACAAGACTGTCTTCGTAGTTTATATGAGCCCACACTATTAAGTGCTTTCTCAGATTATTTCAACTGCTTAGATGCCTTAGCAACTTAAATATAGTGGTGGTACA
Organism: Triticum aestivum; assembly: GCF_018294505.1. NCBI lineage: Eukaryota > Viridiplantae > Streptophyta > Magnoliopsida > Poales > Poaceae > Triticum > Triticum aestivum. The sequence continues at coordinate 509,192,283 of NC_057812.1, read as the reverse complement.
CTCCCTTTCGACTAGGGATGTCAACTGGGTCCCGATTAAAGTCCACTAGTGGTATGATAGTTCAAAAGAGTTTTGTCTTTTGAGGAAAATGAACCAGGGAGCTAGCAAAAACTAACTAGATGGGACTGGCGGATGTCATTTATTTGCCACTTACATCCCTAGTTTCATCTTACCATTTTAATTTCTTTCCGGCTGGTGATGCTTCGAACCATTTAAATATAGCTTGCCATGCCCGGCAATAATTCATATGTCATTTACCATGTAAGCTTACTGCCTGGATCATGCGATAACTATGTCTTACTTATGTCTAGCGGAAACCTTTCAGGATGCCGTTCACACTAGGACACAATGTACAACCCCAGAATCTATTTGTGGAAGCAGTGCGCCATCCATGTTACTAGATGGTAGCAGTTCAGAGGCAACACCGCTGGAGAGCAGTCTGAGCACATATATTATAGTTCTTGAGGCTCTACTAGAGGCAGAAAGATATGGTGTGGCTGCCATGAATGAGGTAATCTCGATCTTGAAGCTGGAAATTATGCAATTAGCTGCACGCATTATGCAAGCAACCCAAGAATTGGAGGAAGTAAGAATGTTGCATTTGAAGATGGAGGAGGTCCTGCTGCTTCTGCTATCTGAAGCCCAGGGTAATCCCAGTTCTTCTTTAGATAGTAGCTGAAATTGTTATTAGATTATTGTACTTGCATGTTGTGTCATGTCTCTGAATGGATTATGTTGTAAGACCCCCTATGTTGTCCATGTGTTGTAATTATCCGAATTTTTTAGGCGAGGTAATCCTCAGTACTTGTATGATTGACATAAGGTGAACTATTTTTCGTGTGAGCATATTGTATTGGATGAAATAACTGTTTGACTCAAAGTGTATCCAACCTACTGAATTTGAAGATCACGGCATTTCTAAATCATAATCATATATAAAGGTGGAACAAATCTTTGTTGTGGTTTTGAAGAAATAAATAACAAAACATAGAATTATCTGTGGATATTTGTAATCGAATAAAAATTGGATTCGGATTTAGTTGCCAGGGCCCAGGGCAAACGTGAATGTTAATTCTCCCAAGTTTTGAATGAAGCAGCTAAACACCCACTATCATTTGTGGGCTGCCCGAAGCAAGTGTTTGCGAGATGGAAATTACTGTCTACCCCTGACACTTGACATCCTTATTGACCGGATTTACACTATTGTCGGTAGGGGTAGACTAGTAACTTCAATCAGACGTGACACGACGGCCTCTGAGCCCATTCAGACATGGTGGGCGCCAAACGTGGGCGGCAAAACACATTTGATTCAAGCTCATCCGAAAGACATGTGTCTCTCCCTCCATTTCCCCATTCATCGATGGTGGGCGGCAAAACAAACTCTCCACGTCCGAAATCGATGTAGGCTAATATTTTAAATAGGGGCAGATGTGTAACTTCCCTCAAACGTGACACAACCGCCCTACCTGTCAGCCTCGTTCATACACCATGGTCGCCAACCGTGGGCGACAAAACACCCTCTCCTCACCCAAAATCGCTACCGGCAAATATTTGGGAGATGCGAGATTACCGTCCTATCCACAACCAACGTGATGTCCGACATTTCAGACAAGCGTGTCCCAAAGTTTGAGATCCTCCCTCCCCCTCCATTTCCCCATTCATACACCGTCGGTGCCACGACAACCTCCCCACTATGGCCAGCCTTCTCCGTCCGCCACCCCATCCTCCACCTTGTCGAAGCCGCTACCCCTACCTCGTCGTCCACTGCAAGAGATGGACGTCTCTCATCCACGGCGCAGGACCAGGATCCTTTCATCGCATCATCTCGCTTCATCGACGCCGTCGTCCACCTCGCCGTTGCCACTCCTACGACCGCCTCATCCACAGCAACATGATTTATCCCCCGACCCGTCCGTCTGCCATCTAAAGTCTTCTTCCTCACCGCCGACAGCCATCACACCCACAACACCCTCGATGTATCAGCAAGGGCCTACACGGCGTTGCAAGAGAGGTGGTACTCTTCCATATGTGCTTAAGTTATTGATCTCACCCGGAAAAAAGATCTTAAATTGTTTATTGTACTTTTCTTGTCCGTACCAAATCGTAGTGTCTAGTTGAATGCAAACATTGGTTGCGAAGTAGCTTTGTCCGGTTTGTACCTTTAGATCCGCCATGTCACGGTCACTATATTCGTAAAGCGTATGGTTTCCCCCCTTTATATTCACTACCATCATCGTAGGTGCTTCACTGCTTCGTGTCGTGCTAGCACTGCTCCTCAAGACCTCAACCCATCAAGTGAAACAACATGCCACTCATAATTCCAAAGCTTACGTGTTGAAATACGAATCTGATATGATGCTCATATTACCAAAACAAAGAATGCTTAATTGGTCACCTAATGTTCCTATATTCATTTCGAAAAGCATGTGCGCCACCCACTGGTCCAGCTAGTTCCACTTTCCTGATTTTACTCTTGATGCTTAGGGTTTTCCCCTTTTATCTACTCTACTATGATCTGCGTAGGTGCTTTCTATCGTACTAGCATTACTCCACCCTTCAAGCTAAACAACACAACACTCAAAATTCCAAAGCTTAGTTGTTCAAATATGATTGTGATATGATACTGATATTAGTTAACAGACACATTTAATTGGTTAGCTAAAGGTCCCACTTCAGTTTCCAAATGCATGTCGCGACATATGGAGAGACAGCAGGATTGCATTTCTTTGTCAGTTGTTGACTGTACTTTCTTGTCCATACCAAATCTTAGTTGTTATTTCAAAGCAAACATCGGTTGCTAACTACCCTTTATGCGGTTTGCTGCTTCAGATCTGCCATCCCACTGCCACGGTCAACATTATACTCATCATGCTTACGGTTTCCCCATTTTATGATGACCATGATCAGCCTACGTGGTTCGTGTCGTAATAGCACTACTCCACCCATCGGGCTAAACAAGCTTAGTTGTACAAACTCAAATTTGGTATTATGCTGATATTAGTAAAACTGAAAGATGTTTAATTGGTCAGCTAAATGTTCCTACTTTAGTTTCGAAATGCATGTGAGCCACATATGGAGAGACCGGAAGGAATAGTATTTCTCTGTGCGCTCTGGTTCATCATGGGTGGCCAACCGACATTGTATAGAAAGACTTGTGATATCTTCAATCTGCTTGCTCTTCTGCTCTTCTTTAAGATGATCCTCTTCTCTTGTGGTCGACTGGTCAGGTCGAGTTATTCTCCCTTAGTATATTTTGAATCTGTCAGGTCAGGTCGACTTGTTCTTCTTTACTATATGTTGAAGTTGTCATCTGCGAAGTATCATCACTTTTGGAGCTCTCATATTTTGAGTAGCAGGCCACATTATATTAATGCACACACCAAATTACAGTATGCATGGCACCTCTTAGAAGAATTGTAGAGATAGCACAAAAGGGTTTACAGGGAGGAAGTATTGGATTAGAATCACTTCTGCATTACAAAGATAATCTCACTTGTTTTTAGGTTTTCATGCATGTCAGGTATTGAACATTATCAAAATGAATATGAGAATGGGCGCACGAGAGGAATATTGCGGAACAATCCACTGGCTAACAAACTTGGCATGGTGGAGGATGGCCTATCTTATTCACCCATCAAGGTGCATGCTCTAACTTGGCAAGGTTGTATTGGTCGCACATATTTTGCATCCGACCTCTTGCATTACTTCTACTTTGTTACACCATATACTTAGTTTAAGCATCATATATGAGTATATGCCATACCTATCCATTTTCTGTACCTATTCCATGTGTCGTCATACTATGTTTTTCCAGTCAAATGTTGTTCTTTTGTAATATATGTCCAAAAGGAAGAGGGTGAGTGCAGATCCTCAAGGAGTACAAACTAGGTATTTGTAAAAGGTAGTGATACCTGTTAAATCAGATAGATCAGCAACCATAGAAAACACAAGCCTAACTGTACCAGACTTTACCCCTACTCCAGTGACCAAACCCCTATTAGAACTGCTGAGAGCCCAGCGTCACGTACTGTCTACGATATCAATTCAAAATTTGAACTCCTAAATTTCTGCATGTGCCTTACCTTCTCTCTTGTATGAAAACTAATTTCAGATGAATCTCCTTGCTCAAAGGATCATAGGATCTCACGACAATACTGGGCTCTGCCTTGCTCTTGTCAGTACCTCTTGCCCTTTGTCAGCATACTTACACTCATTGTTGTTTGACTATGTAGCATCACTGTAAATGTTCGCTTCTTTATCCTCCCTTTGCTTGAAATTATAAGATCTATATTTACTCTTAGATAAATGTAGAATTAACACAATGGTTATGAAGTTTTGGATTGCTCATGTAAGTACCTGTTGTCATGTACTCCCTTTGTATTGAATTAATTGTTGATTAATCAGATGTATTTAGAACTTAATAGTGCTAGATACATCCATTTGAGCGACAATTAATAACGGATGGTGGTGGTATTACTATACATGCATCGCGAGATAGTTGATTGTCTAGCATTACTCTGCATCTTATCTGCCCTGCCCTCCACTTTCTCCGAATTAGCATATCTACATTTACTCTTACCAAAATGTTGAATAAAGCCAATGCCACTGCACACATTGATGTCTGCATTCCTCTTGTCAGTACCTTTTGCCTTGTAACGATGTACTTAATTAATTGCTATTTGATTATGTATCATCAGTCTGCACCTGAGCTTCATTATCCTCTGTTTCTTCCAATATTATTTGATCTATATTTACTCTTTGCAAAATGTAGAATAATGGCAATGCTTATAAAGAATTTTCTTTGGGGAATTTATTGAATTATCCTTCCATCAACATGGAGAAGGGCTTTGTCCAGCCCATGTTAACATGTAATGTAAGTTCATCCTTCTCAAGCCTTCAAACTTTGTTCTAGTATAGATTTGGATAGGCATCATTTCCTCCACTGCTGTTTACATCTGATTAGATATTTGCAACAACTACCAGTTTTAAATTGTAGTTGTAAAAACATGTTCCTTATGCAGAACAGATCCATTTATTTGCTTATATAATTGTGAAACCTGTTACGTGTCTCCTTGTTTCTCTTTCAGAGTCGTATCTCTTATGCCAGGCATAACTTTAGGGAAGATAGTGAGTCAGACCATCTTGAGGACAGAGAGATGACCCCAAGGTCCTGTCTTGATGAAGACAATGAGTTGAAGCTACTCACCAGCAGGTGTGAGACAACCTCTGTGCAGTCGCTGCCTCAATCAGTTCGACTTCTTCAGTCTCAACTTAAAGCGGAAAGGCTTGATTTAGCTCAGCTCCGACTTGAAGTCAAAGATGTAATGAAGATGTCAGGGGACTGCCTTGCGCACTATGGTGCCATACAGCTAGGGATGAAGCATCTATCGTTGACATAACTGAGGTCTCATCAGCTTGTTCGGCTGGTTGCGGGGCCCGACCTTGCCAGGTCTATTGCCTTCTGAAGTGCCCTCAGTTTTGTATATTCGTTTGTCGACCCATTTATATGCACTGGTGGCGACCTTTGATGCCCAGTGTATGTAATTCGCGGGCATGTTGCGCTTTATTATCATCGGTAGCGAACTTTGATTCCCAGTGGATGTAATATGCCGTAATTTATTTATTGTATGGTCTAGGTTTATTCTTTGGTCGGTATGCTGTAATTTAGGCCGGAAGGTTCAGTGGATCTCAGTGTTGTCGGTCTTCAGGCCGGCCCATTACTCATATGGGCCAAAACGTGTGCCTATAATCATCTTGGGCCATTAGCAGGTCTAAACATATAGTAGTTTCCCGCCTTTAGCAGGCCATGGGCTACATATTTACTGTAGTGACACTGGGCCTCCTACGGGCCGTAGAAACAATGGGCCTTCTACGAGCCGTAGAAACAATGGGCCTTCTATGGGCCGTATCATCAATGGGCCTTATACGGGTCGTATGATCAATTAGCCAAACATGGGCCAAAAACAGACCGCATTATGGCCGTAAACGGGCTAGAGTTGGAGTCGTCTGTTCATGGGACGACCATAAACGGGCCGTTGTTAATAGGCCATATTTGATGACGCTATGAAAATGGCCCAACGTATTAACGGGCCACAAACGGGCCGACTGTAACCACGGGCTGAATTTGGCCCACAAGCAGAAAATGGCAGTAACGGGTCGTAAGTAACCGAATGCTGGAAATGAGCCCAAGAATAAATGGGCCCCGAGAAGGCTGAAAGATAACATGGGCTGTAAACGTCCCAATGGATTAATGGGTCGTTAATGGGTATAAAGTGATACACTATTCATTATGGGCCAGTTTCACCACGGGCCGTTAATGGGTCAAGAGTTACAAAGGGCCTCATATGGGCCGAAATATGTCATGGGCCAGAACTTAAAATGGGCTGGAATCATATTAGACGGCCCAGATGGTGCTAATGGGCCTAATTCGGATAGGTCGTGACGGGCCCTGGGTTAGTGGGCTGTAAATGGGCTATATGCGAACAGGCCGTTAACAGGCTTTCCATGGGCCGGCCCGCCACCTTTTGACCAAGTCAAACGAGCCGGCCTTTTCACAGGAATGGGCCTCTGTTCAGCCATGCCACGTGTTGACGTATCATAGGCGCCTTCGGTCCAATGAGTGGATGACATCTGTCCCAACGATGAGCCGACACGTGTTTCCTCCAGCCATTGATGATTTTACACGTGGAAAATCCCCATTGGTCGGGGCTGTTAGCGTGTTATCGGATCCAAAACCGAACTCGATAGCTTAACGGTGTTCTGTTACGGTGGATGCCACGTGTTAGTCACCCTTGACGAAAGCACTTATGTGACGCACGATTTATCGTCATGGAAGTGGACACTTCCGTGATGATAATTTTGGTAATGTCATGGAACACTTCTACGACAGCACAGGTATGACTATCTTGATTCTGTCATAAAATTGTCATGGATGTACATGCATGACAAAAAACGCGACCTACTGTGACAAACATGTTTCATCACGGAAGTGTATTTTTTGTAGTGTTGACTAGAGGGGGGGGGGGTGAATAGGCAACTAACAATGTTTAGCTTTTCTTTACCAATTTAAACTTTGCATCAAAGTAGATTGTCTAGATATGCAACTAGGTGGGCAACCTATATGATGCAACAACAATAAGCACACAATCAAGCAAGGGATATAACACAAAGAAGCTTGCACAAGTAAAGGCACGAGATAACCAAGAGTGGAGCCGGTGAAGACGAGGATGTGTTACCGAAGTTCCTTCCTTTGAGGGGAAGTATGTCTCCATTGGAGTGGTGTGGAGGCACAATGCTCCCCAAGAAGCCACTAGGGCCACCATATTCTCCTCACGCCCTCACACAATGCGAGATGCCGTGATTCCACTATTGGTGCCCTTGGAGGCGGCGACCGGACCTTTACAAACAAGGTTGGGGCAATCTCCACAACTTAATTGGAGGCTCCCAACAACACCACGAAGCTTCACCACAATGGAATATGGGTCTGCGGTGGCCTCAACCGTCTAGGGTGCTCAAACACCCAAGAGTAATAAGATCCGCAAGGGATAAGTGGGGGAATAAAATTTCTCTTGGTGGAAGTGTAGATCTAGGCCTTCTCAACCAATCCCTAGAGAATCAACAAGTTTGATTGGCTAGGGAGAAAGATTGGGCTAAAATGGAGCTTGGAGCAATAATGGAGCTTGGGGATAGAAGAGATAGTCAACTCGGAGAAGAAGACACCCCTTATATAGTGGAAGAACAAATCCAACCGTTATCCACCAACCCAGCCTGCGTAGCACGGTACTACCGCGCCAGGATCGCGGTACTACCGCAGGGCCCCGCGGTACTACCGTCCGAGCAACACAAGCCAGGACAGCCCAAATGCACTAACGCAGAGGACGGTAGAACCGCTGGCGCGGTACTACCACTCCCCCTTGCGGTACTACCGCAAGGCAGGGATGTTCCAAATTTTGAGAAGGCATGGACATATAAAAATACATCCGTGGCAACTTCCGCTGAGTTGGAGTCAATGCAAAAATCCGACACGGTAGTACCGTGAGCCAGGGGCGGTACTACCGCGCGGGGTGCGGATGTAAAAAATTACATCCGCTTCTACTGTCGCGCAAGCTGCTGAGCCAGACCAAAACACACGGTACTACCACGCACCGGGCGCGGTACTACCGCATAGGGCACGGATGTAAAAAATTACATCTGCTCCTACTACTGGAGCCATAGCAGCGCCTGGCCTGGGGCCACGGTACTACAGCTCCAAAGGAGCGGTACTACCGTGGGCGCTTGCGGTACTACCGCGCCTGGGCCCGATACTAGCGCAAGGGCCTGCGGTACTACCGCTCCTAGGAGCAGTACTACCGCATGCCCAAGCTCAGCCAACATGACAATGACCGAGACACGTCTCCGGTTAATAACCAATTACGGAACCTGGATGTTCATATTGGTTCCTACATATTCTACGAAGATCTTTATCGGTCAAACCTCAATAACAACATACGTTATTCCCTTTGTCATCCATATGTTACTTGCCCGATATTTGATCATCGGTATCCTCACACCTAGTTCAATCTCGTTACCGGCAAGTCTCTTTACTCGTTCCGTAATGCATCATCCCGTAACTAACTCATTAGTCACATTACTTGCAAGGCTTATAGTGATGTGCATTACCGAGAGGGCCCAGAGATACCTCTCCGATACTCGGAGTGACAAATCCTAATCTTGATCTATGCCAACTCAACAAACACCATCGGAGACACCTATAGAGCATCTTTATAATCACCCAGTTACGTTGTGACGTTTGATAGCACACAAGGTGTTCCTCCGGTATTCGGGAGTTGCATAATCTCATAGTCTGAGGAACATGTATAAGTCATGAAGAAAACAGTAGCAATGTAACTGTAACGATCATCGTGCTAAGCTAACGAATGGGTCAAGTCAATCACATCATTCTCTAATGCGTGATCCCGCTTATCAAATGACAACTCTTTTTCCATGGCTAGGAAATTTAACCATCTTTGCTTAACGAGCTAGTCAAGTAGAGGCATACTAGTGACACTCTGTTTGTCTATGTATTCACACATGTACTAAGTTTCCGGTTAATACAATTCTAGCATGAATAATAAACATTTATCATGATATAAGGAAATATAAATAACAACTTTATTATTGCCTCTAGGGCATATTTCCTTCAGGTTGTACTAGCGACTAGCGATGAGCTAATGACCGTGTGTGGTTGTTAATTTTAGTACCTGTCAGTGGGGCACCCACCCTTCTACAAGGGGCTAGACTACATATACGAAGACCGCGGAAAGGTAATTAACTTCACCGATCCTAGCTCTGCATGTCGCTCTCGTCACTAAATGTTATCTATGTTGCTCTCATCAATCAATTAGCATCACTTGTTCAAGTTTCAGTTTAATAATCACCAAACTATCAAGTGCAGGTTTTGGACATAAGGGTGGGCTTGCACTGTATTATACAGTTAGTGAGTTGCATTAAACAATCGTTTGATAGTTTCACATGCCTTGTTCGATGCTGAATTTTGGTTTACACAAGACTGGTTACCTCAGGTAGTTGTTGTACCTTTGCCTTTCTTCTTCATCTTCTAGATTGGAGCTACTAATTGTTTGAGTATTTGTCAATTATACCGATTGTGTTGTTGTAGTTCTCTGATTTTGGAAATTGGAAGACAACAACAAGTCTACCCTTTAAACTTTTTTGTTTGTACCATTGTTGTTAGATATTTCGGCATATCTTAACATGCTGAGAGTAGGAGTATGATCCTCCTAAAGTTATTTCACTGCATCTTAACATGACAATTTGCTGGGGAAAAGCATTTCTTCACTCCTCATCTACATGGACATCCACTTCGTCTCACGCGCTGCCAACGCCAAGCAAGAAGAGATGGTGAGGTCGAATCTGGCCAATCTATTTGTTTCGAACCCCCATCCTTGCTCACAAATTTTGCTCAAACCATGTGTGAGAGTGGAAACGTATTATCCCTTGCTTCATTTTTCCCGTATATGTGTTCTTCCTGTAGGTGTTGTTGTTGCTATCACCCTGTTCTTTACTGTTCGCTAAATAATTTTTTCAATTGATGTATGATCCTTATGTGTTCTTCCTATAGGTGCTGCTGTCGCTACCACCTTGACATCAAGGTGTCTCCGGTTAATTGTCAATTGGGTTAGGATTCAACTTCATCATTACACAAGAATATACCTTTATCTACATAGTTGTCCAGGTACATGTTCTATGAATACTTGCATGTGGAATGCACTTCTCTAGGCTAGCCTTCTCATGCCCCATTTCTTTATGTACATAGCTTTATCTAAAAATGGATCTTTGTGTGCAAATAAATTCACCAAGCATCTTCAAAAATAGGGACTTGTTACTGATGCCATTCACCAGCATTTTAAAAAATTAGAGCTATAACTGATTTGTTATTATGAGGGATATGCATATCAGGAGGCCTCGTGGATTTGGATTTTTCACAATTGATACTGTAAAGTACCTGGATACGTCCATCCCATTTGTTTCAGTACATCTGTTGAATTGCCTTTGTTTAGTTATTTTCATATCATTTGCCATGAGATTTGTTTTCCAAATCGGTTGTCCTTCGGATGCTTTGATTTAGTTAACTTTTTTAGTTATTTTCATATCATTTACAACGCTTTCCGTCGTCCGATAAGAACTTATTGATGATCGATCGATTCACCCATGATCTGATGATCTTGCTATAACAAAACCGTATTACATTTCCCCTATCCCCTCTTCCTTATTTTTACTTGCTTCTTCATTGCTCCACTCGAGGTAAGGGCTCTATATAGCTCTTTGGCCTTATGGCTTAGACTGACTGCTGGCCCTCTGCACATGGGCTTGGCTGGGTGAGCTCACGGTCGGTGTCGGCCAATTAGACAGCTTGTCTCCTCAGCTTGATCCCATTGCTCGCACATCAGAACATTGACAATTTATCTTGTTGTACTTGCTTGCTGCTCCATCTTGATCCAGGACTGAATGGTGCCACACTAACTAAACATCTCTTTAGAAGATGGCCAGTTCCTTTTGTCTTGCACATCGAAGCAACCTGAAGATCACATGTACATGTTGTATCATTTATGTCCAGCAATGAACATGATCGAGCATGGTTAATCACACTGAAACTACTCTTTCTCAGTCCAATGGTCAGCTGTTGCATGTTACCTGTTTGTAGATGAATATAGTATCCACAATCAAGTAGTGACAAATCCTTAAGTTTGCTTCTCCTCATATGAACATATGATTTTGTAACACTGGTATTAAGATGCGAGACGGATATCCGTTGTGAGTTTATTTCTGATATATGTCAATGTGCTCATACTGTCTTTCTAGGTTTCCCACGCTAAAATTAGATTTACTATGTTTGCCAATTGAAAGTTTACATGTACTTTAATTATTGATGTATCATTTAGGTTGTCTGTCTTTTTGCCTAAACTAAGCCTATTGTCATAGTTACATTAACAAATATGGTAACTTGATTAACGCGCACAATCCCGTCTCAAGAGGCGTCACCAGGTGGCGCCCCAACCACTAGTTTAGAGGAAAGCGAGAGATAGACAAGAGCTATTTGTCACAACATAGTCATAAGCATGTGATGTGCACACTACATATAATGATATTTTGATATATGTTTCAATAGATAAGCTTATGATTCCATGGCAACACACGAGCAATCAACTAGATTTAGGTTCCTCGGATTAGGAATAGATCGGAAAGAAAGTGACGTGACAGGGCATTCAACAATGACATGGAAGCTACATGCAGATTCAATGGGCAATAGATTTAGAGGTGAATGACGAGAGAAGGTGATGGACGACATGTTCAACGAGAAAGAGCGGCTAGAGGGTTGTGTGGTGTTTCTAAGAATATAGAGAAGAAGATGCTTGTATTTGTGTTTTGGTTGAACATCGCATGCAATGTGCTCATTTGTGAGGAGAAAAATAAGCATTATTTACAAGTTCATTTGTTGGCCTGTGGCAACGTTGGGCAGAAGAGAGTTGTTTCCACCCATAGCCTACCCATTGCTAGAGCAAGAAAAAAAGAGGCCGGTCCCAGGGGAAAAGCAAGAGAAAAGAAGGAGAACCAAACGCGTCGCCGACCCGTTTCCCCGCACCCTCCCCGCGTCCGTCTAACGCGACCGACCGCGCACCCGGCCACCGTAGCCAGCAGTGCGGCCTGGCCGCCAGTACGCAATACCGCGTGCTCCACCCAGGCCGGAAGCTTCCGGAGACCGCCCTGCGTGCCGTGACCATCCTCCGCCCCAACCCAACCCAATCTCCTCCCCTCTACGCACGCCACCCCTCCCCGACTACTTATACGCGCTCCCCGTCGATCTATTCCCCACTCCGCCCCACTTCCTCCCTCCTCTCGATTTCGATTGGAATCGGAGCCAGCTCCGCTGCCTGATTAGCCGGCCGGCCCCGGCCCCGTCTCCGTCCCCATGGCGTCCAAGCGGATCCTCAAGGAGCTCAAGGACCTGCAGAGGGATCCCCCCACCTCCTGCAGCGCCGGTAATTTTCGCCGCCAGATCTACTTATTTATTGCCAGCTAGCTCTACCTATTTACTGCCACTTTCATGGAAGATCCCTCGGTGACAGATGCATGTGTGATGATTTGTCGTTTCCGTGGCCTCGTTGCTAGATATATGTATGTCGATTAATTGAGAGGATCTACTTATTTGCTAGAACTGTAGTCCCGGGGAATCGAGCGCTTTTGGAAATTTCTGTGTATAGCCGGGAGAAATTGCGGTAACCAGTAAGGATCTCAAAGGGAGGGCAAACCGTTGTGGACCAACTGGTCGCTGGTCATCCTGAGCCGATACAGTTAGCCTACTGGCACACATAAAATGGTAGTTGTACTGTTCCTGCAAGAAAAACTGTGGCAATGGACCAAACACCTACTGCAAATAGTCATGCTCGCCTTCATTTCTTTCGTATCTGTGCTCCCGGTTTAACATAGTACTTCCCCCTTTTGAACACGTAATCAGTAATTACATTTTTACATATGCTTGGACGTGGATGCGTGGGGTACCCATTAATATGAAAAGTTTTAGTCCAGCATTCCATAACATGTTAGCCTGTGGGGCACCCATGAATACGCATGGTTGTAGTCAAGCATTCCTGAACGTCTTAACCTTGGAAGTACTTCCGTGGTAGTTTGCTAAGATAATGTGTTGTTACCGTACTGTTATCGAAGTATCATACTTGGCTACCGATTTGTTGGCAAAATTTCTTCTAGCTGCATAGACACTAAAAATGATGAGGACTTCCTGATATGATCGACAGTTACTCATTCTTACAGCATCTGGACTTCTGGTTTAACATAGTAGTTACCATCTTGCACAAGTAGTCAATCATTACATCATTACATCTTGATGGAATGAAAACATAAACATTGGGGCTATCTGTAGTAAATAGTTCTTGCGTGAATGCGTGGGGTACCCCTGAATATTCTTAAAACATTCTAACCTGGGAAGTACTTCTGTGGTAGTCTGCTATTGCTAGTAATAATGTGTTGTTACCATGCTTTTTTTTGAAGTATCACATTATGGCAATTCAAATTGAGGCTCCAATGAGTGACTAAAACATATGGTTTCACTGAACAGGCCCTGTGGCAGAAGATATGTTCCACTGGCAAGCAACGATCATGGGCCCATCGGAAAGCCCATATGCTGGTGGTGTATTTTTGGTTACTATTCACTTCCCCCCAGACTACCCATTCAAACCACCGAAGGTATGTAGTCAATATCACTTCCAGTGCATGCAATGTTCTGAAATCATTCCTAGGAGGATACAAGAGTGCCTTCTCAATTCTGTACCTCTCTGAGCTTTCCCAAAGCCCTGATATAAGAAACTTCCTTGCCAGCGTCGTGCAGAAATTCCCCTCATATTTGCCAATGCATGCTTAATTAGTCTGTCAGCCTGGTAAAATGTAAAGTTGCTTAGGCCAGAGACAGATGAATGGTTCATCTTTTAGCACCTCCCTTTTCTGTTTGCATCTTACTGGACCTGTATACCAAAACATAGTACTAACTGGAGTATTAAGCTTGCCAAATTTTTGTCAATGCATGCTTAATTAGTCTTGTCACAATTCAAGGCCTTGGCTTGTACTGTGGATGATTATTCCATAATGGTGATGATCTAATTTATTTATTGAGATCATTAGAGAAGCTGCCAGCTAGGACATAACTGCTCTAGAATGGGAATTCAGATGCATGTTACATAACCATGAATACCTCTCCTGCTTGTCACTTATGTTGTTTTTCTGTTCCATGTTAATGTTCTTTGTCAGGATAAAGTATTTGTGCAGTAGCAATGGTCTAACTGGAGTATTAAGCTTGCCAAATTTCTTTTAACAATTCATGTAAATCTGGAATACTTATCTTGAGCTCCAAAGCCATCTAGCTAAATTCTTATGGAAATAATTTTGCAGGTTGCATTTAAAACAAAGGTTTTCCACCCAAATATCAACAGCAATGGGAGCATCTGCCTTGATATCTTGAAGGAACAATGGAGCCCTGCATTGACAGTTTCAAAGGTGACGTGATTCTTCTTTTCATGGTTTTGTAACAAACCTGGTCATGCCAACCAAGAGCGATACCTGTCATTGAGCTGGAGCTCCAGCAGTTTTAATTCTTATAGCTTAGACAAAGCATGTCAAAGTTAAACGCCCACCTTGCAGCATTTGTTCTCCAGTTGCACGTTTACCTGACAAGCCCCTATTTCCAGGTGCTCCTTTCAATCTGCTCTCTACTAACAGACCCGAACCCCGACGACCCGTTGGTTCCGGAGATTGCACACATGTACAAGAGTGATCGTGCGAAGTATGAGTCCACAGCGAGGAGCTGGACCCAGAAGTATGCAATGGGCTGACCTTGTGAGCCTAGGTGGAGGATGATGTTGGAGCCATCTTCGCTTGTTACACCTAATGTATCTTTGTTCCTGTTCTGCTGCTGCTATATGGGATTGTACTGTCCACCTACCTGACTGAATTCAAGTGTCATATTGTGAAGTGATGGCAGAAGGCCTCTATGGGTCTATGGGTGCACCCATCCAACAAATTAATAGAGATGGGAACTGAAACTAAAGTTGTTCCGTTGCTTGACCTGATTGGTGTCCTCGTCTTTTCCCCCTTATTTACTGGATGTTGTGAATGCTACTCTTGCATTTGTTGCTGATGAAGCTTAAAATGACTTATTGTTAGATGTAAAAATCTAAAACATACGTAAAATTGCCTGACATCACTTTGTTGGTTTTTTGCTATGATGGCCCTGTTTGGATCTATGGGTTAGAGTTAGTTTCAGCTAGTTTGGGCTCAAATAGCCCTAAAGTATCCAAACATTAGGCTTATTTTACGAAAACACTAACGCCCACACATGTGGGCGTTACCCAACTCGCCCACACGTCCGGATCGCCGTTCACTGTCTTTTGCACGAATCTTGACATGAAAAGGTGGATTTGGTGTGCCACGTAGGACGGGGCTGGTGTGTGGGCGTTGGAGATTTTGCCCACACGCCCGCACCACGCTGTTTGCCAGCTGCGTTGTGTGGGCGAACTGCTTTTCGCCCACACAGCCACCACCTAGGTCATGCGCGTGTGGGCGAACTGTTTTTCGCCCACACGACACTTCTACCTTGTGGATGGCAACTGCACTTACGCGAACGTGGCAACTCGGTACACACACATGGCAACTGTGATTCTTTACTACACGGCAACTGCAGTTACGCGAACGTGGCAACTCGGTACACACACATAGCAACTGTGATTCTTTGCTACACGGCAACTGCAGTTACGTGAACGTGGCAACTCGGTACACACACATGGCAACTGTGATTCTTTGCTACACGGCAACTGCAGTTGCGCGTACGTGGCAACCAGATAAACATACATGGACACTGTGATTAACAATACATGGCAACTATGGTTGGACCACACGTGACAACTAGGTAAACACACATGGTAACTACTGTTTTGACCATATGTGGCAAGTAATTAATCACACACGGCAACTACGGTTTGATTACACGCGACAACTACCATAAATTAGACATGTCAACTATAGTTAACCAAAACAGATAGAGTTGCCATGCTTTTACAACTACACTTGCCATCCCAAATAACTACATCTGCCAACCAGGATGGCAACTAAATCGTCATCCCGCGGGGTACCAAACGTAGCTGTGTCAGGACGTGTGGGCATTTTTGTTTCGTGCCACACGCACGGGGTGGAGATGAGTAGTATTTTGTTGGACGTGTGGCACGAAGTAGCCGCGCCCACACGTATGAGCAATTCTAATGTCCGCCCACACACAGCCCGTGTGGGCTGCCTCCTACTCACACCACACACGGTGTGTGAGTGCACTTCGTATATGCCACACGTGTGGCAGTTATCAGCGTCCTTATTTTAAGCTAGTTGCATCTAACCCACCCAAAAAACTATCCAAGAAACTATCCCACCCAAGAGATACTAATTGGACCTAGTTTTTTTAATGCATTTATTGTCAATCTAATATTGTCATCCAAACACCTGTTTGGCTAGAGTTGGTTAGTCATGAGTTGGAAACTAACTCTAACCTCTAGCTAGCTAAGTTAGAGTATCTAAACAGAACTGATGTTTCGATGTTTGATCTGAATGGAAACACTGAATGCCCACTCTATTCAACTAGAACCCTATTTTTCTAGTTCTTATGATGCACCGGGAGCTTATAGACAAAAAAAAACTAATCAGTTTAATAGTCCCTTATGGCTACGGTGGAACCTCGATCAACGTGTCATTGGGTCAAGAGAAGCTTTGATTGAAGTTCAATATGAATCTTTGGGTACTTATCATGATATTTATGGTCCGGTTAAGGGCAACTCTAATATGGATTACCGAATTGACCACAAATGTTTGGACCGTTTGTTAAGGGCTGCTCTAATTCATCAAATCGACCGCAAATGCCTGGACTGCTTGGGCCAAAGACAAGAGCAAGTCCGATCATCAAATCAACCACAAATGTTTGGACTTTCCAGCCCGAACACTTACCCATCCAATGGCTTCTCGTCCGGACACTTTTACCCATCCAGTGATAGTTAAATAAAATGTTTATATCGGTTTAGATGGTCGAAATCTTATAAACCAGCATCAGCCTTGGGGGAGATTTAGGAGTCCAGACATTCAGCATGTTGAACTCTGACAACACGGACCCATGATGTCCAAAATCTTGCAAACCACCATCAATCCTGGAGGGAGATTTAGTGAGTCCGGACATCCAACTCTGACAGCACGGACCCATCCAAAACCCCTCTCCCCGTCTCGAGAACCCTCTATGCATTCAGAGCGAACGTGGCCGGCGTGGAACTCGGGAAGCCTACTCCGGAGCTCTCCATCCAACCTGTCGCTCTGCCTAGCTATTTAAGCCGGCCGGCCATGCCCCAATACCCTACCCCTCGGAGCCCTTCACCCACCGCCCGAGTTGCCGCCAAACCACCCCTTCTCACCTTGTCCAAGCCCCTTCGCATCCTCGTCCGCCAGTGGTAGCAATGGCTGGAAAACGCTCATTCGTGGTGGGGGCAGCTCTCGCCAGGGTGCCACATGGAAATCATCGTAGAGATCTACCTCACGGCTGGCCCGCATTATGGTGGGCCAACCTCCATGTTCTACGGAGTGAGCTCAGAGGAGGAGGAGGAGAATGATGATCCCATGGTCATGACCGAAGTCGCGATGGAAGGCGCTCGTGCCGGTGGAGGAGCCGCCAGTGACCGGGTTCATCTTGTTGCAGGTGGAGCATACAAATGGTGCTAACAGAGGAGTAGCAGGCGCCGGTGGATTAGCATTCAATGTCCGTGTTCAGACTGCTACATGCAGAGCAGCAGTATAATATGTCGCTCCTGGAGGAGCATCGATTGCAGAGGAGCAGCTGGAGGCGGAGGGGCCACCTGACGCTGCTATCGCGGCAATGGCTCTGGTGGATCCGAGGCTTTGTCGACGTGAATTGGGCGGTGCTTGCATTGGCAGCTCCACATCAATGAGAAAGAGCGCAACCGGCTCTTCGATGGGCCAGAGGTGGAGGACGGCGATGCGTCCGAGTACCACCGCGACAATGCCAAAGAGACATTTATCGTTAGCTCCCCCTCGTTCGTGCTGACTGCCAATGATAAGAGGCCGGTTCATCCCGCACGGACTGTCGACCTCACCTCTAACGGGAGGAGTAGAGTAGGGTTTTTATTGTTTTTTGTTAGGGTTCTCTTGTTACCTAAAAATTATTTCGAAATCAATGAAAATTCGGTGTCCGTTTGATTATTTCGATTGGATGCCTTGCGCTCCACCCGCTATCTGCGAACATGTCCTGACATGTCCGTATATATTTGATGTTGTCCATTTGATGATGCGTCTTCAAGTTGCCCTAATCTGTTTGTACGGATCTAGTTTTGTTGGCCGAAAGTCTAACGCGGCAGCTCGCAGCTCACATGTTCGCTTCGGCACGCGATGGCTCGCATGCCCGCATCAAACGCACTATATTTTTCTGTAGTTTATTTATTGCTTTATTTATGTGAAAGATGTCCTCGCTAGTGCTTACCTGATCTGTGAGGAAAAACGAACCCTTAGACATGATGAATGCCATGGCGGTTGGTGGATCGACTACTCTCTCTGATCCATATTTGTTGTCGCTGTTTTAGTATAACTTCAGTGCAAAAACGAGTAAACCTGAAGAGTATGTACATGTATACAACTGCAGAAACAAAATTATATGCGGGGGTCACTCGATATCATTTTCATTCCGGGCCAATTTGCATGGCTTCCCTAAAAAGGGTAAGGGCAGATTACCTCATCGAGCAAATTCTAGAGAGATAAAAGAAAGAAGGCGACGAAAGGAAAAGGTAAAGATCAGAGAGAGAGAGAGAGAATGAAGGAGCGCTGCTTTTTGTGCACAGCCCCCAAGCAGCAATGAGATTTGCGTTAAGATGGCGTGATTAGAACACCGGTCTGCCTACTCTTTTACAGCCTCCATGAGTTGTCTGACAGCCACAAGGATCAACAACTTTCAAGGGACGGGCACCGTTGAGAGATGGTCACGAGGTGCTGGGCCATGGTCGGCAGGGGAGTAGGACAGGGAGTGCTTGCTGGATCCACCGTTGCAAGATGATGCCTGCCGACTCCAGCATCAAACGGCAGCAGGATTAGCACAACCGGATTAGCGTCTTCCCTTTCCCAAAAGGCAGGTTTAGTGCCCCTCATCTGGATGATAGCACTACTGATCTAGTACATCTTCCTCATGATTGATCTCACAAAAGATGAGGAACCAAAGCCACCAGCTGTGGATTCCGCTAGAGGACCTGTCATGTCACTTGAAAATTGAAATGAAACAAAGATGCCAAAACCATAGCCAGTACCACTTCAGAGGATGAAAGGAGCATCCAGATCTTCTTGTGTTTCGCCAAAGATTTCACTGTAAACTGACTCAAACTTCCGTAATGCTAAAAATCTGACACCATATTTTTAAGCATGGAAAATCGAAATGAGCTGGATTTGACATGCTTGCCAACTAAACTTGAACATCCTTGGCAAAAACAAATTGCCATAAAAGACGTTCAATTTGCCATGGTAAAAAAATCTGACGTCAGATTTGTAGTGCTGTCCTTCAAACTTTACACGAGAATGCCCGATCTGGTAACAAGTAAAGCCATTGCAAGCAGCAATAGAGAACAACAACAACCTAACTCGCATCTCCGAAAGAAGGGGAACATACGCAAAGAAAAAGCGGTGCCTAACAGGTGTGAAGAACAAGGCACAAGAAAGAGCAATTCACAACTCAACTGTTTGAAGGCTATGACACATGCACCTCATTGTACTTTTGCGTGCTTGTACTTTGGCTCAGTTATATACAAATCACGGGGTGAAGTTATCAATCAAGCAAAGAACCTCTGGGCCATGACATTGACACTAGTCGAAGAGGCAAACAAATGAAGCATAGCATCGCAATGTCCAGTCTGATTTGCATCCCCAGCTGCTGGTGACTGGTGAGGGAACATTGGCTTGCGGATCCTCTCCAAGTTCATCACCATAGATGTAGTAGAGTAATAACCAAACAAACAGATTCAAATGTCACAGCCCCAGAACGAGATATGTTGCCCTAGTACCATACAATTGTTGTGGTTAGTTGAAGGAAAGGGAACCGACTTGCAGATTCTTCCAGTGCATCTATTGCTAATCTCAAACCATTTACATCCTGTGTGGTACAGCTTCTAACGATGAAGGTAGACTGTAGACCAGCCCATCCAAAAGAATGCAATGGCTAGTGCCTAGTGACCTAACAAAACCGACCAAAACTCAAAGGAGAACAAAGCTTCCTGTATCTGATGATTGCTCAACCTCTAGCTAATAACACTTCCAGATGCTTTCCTTTAGTGTCTTTTCTTGACCCTCCAGAGAGAGAAACATTGTCGGTTCTCCTATACTGGACCGCTGGCATTTGTTTACCAGAGGCCAATTGATGAAGCTGCAAGAATGTGAGCATACTTACTGCAAACACAGTAGCATTACCCAGCACACTACCCATCGTCTCGAATCTTAAAATGTTCTTGGCTAAAGCAAAACTGCAGGATACCACACGCACCACCATGTTTGAACCATGCCCCCTGCGATCCTCCTCATCTTCCCCTGATTGGCTGTGCATCCCATACACATCTTCGGGCGAGACAAAATGGCTCTTGTCACGCACATCACCCACAAAACCCAAGGCTTCCTCAATGACTCCATGCCCCTTTCCTCTATGTTCAGCCAACCTTGCAGCAAGGAGAATACGACTTTGCTGCACCCTAGCAATCGCGGCATCTCGATCGGCACGCTGTTGTGACTGAACATCCTGCAAGCCAATGTGACACAAATAAGCAACATATTGTTTTTCAATCAGGGAATATTTGGTACCAGATATCTAGCTACATCATATTAAATATCAGTAGATTTATGTTTGGCATAAATGATCAAGGTGAAGTGGCCCGTCAAACAAAATCATGTAGAAGTGCTTAATTTCACAGATGTAGAGAGAAGGTAGCTTATCTTGACACTTGCAATTGCTCCCGCATAAAGCAGCCTTATGTTCCCAACTCATTCGGCTAAGACTCGATCATGTATGGTAAGAAATTGTACATCACATACATTGGAATAAAATGAGGGACACGGCAACAATTTTAACAATTTAGAGTTCCTATTGATACCTTATACAAGAGGACGACCAGGAAGAAGCTACATGGGTAACTACCATTAGCCAGAAGACAGTAAGCTACATGGCTAACAACCTGTAGCAATCGTGTGTCTTCGTACCATTATCGGCTACAAGGGAACGAGAGGTCCCAATTCAACAGATAAGATTCTCCCGGTGTATGTTAGAACTATCGAGTGAAGACGCATGCCGACAGGAGTGAATCTGGCACTCAAATCACACGAGGACAAAATTGGCGGAGAATACAAAGGCTTGTGATAAAGAAACACAACAGAGACAAACAAACAAAGCTAGCATCCAGCTCACAAATATGTGGCTTAATATCGTTGCTTTCCACATGGACGCACTCTCAAACAAGGAACATCTGTGGACCAAAACACAGAACAGCAATAATGAGTGAGAAGGCCGACCTAGTTTGCCTGAATAAGATGTATGCTCATGACAATAATAATGAAAATGGCAGTAACAATTGTTCATCTGAATCTGGATTTATGGATCAGCACGGTGGAGTCATCAGCCCCACAAAGAGAACAAACTGTCTAATTGCACAAGGGAGGAAGCAAAAGCATGATAACAACAACCTCTTCCACTGTATCATCAACTGGAGGTGGTTCTCGCACGCGGTATCAACGACCCACGGATTTTTCAACCTAGAGGAAAACGAGGAGGAGGAGGAGGAGGAGGAGGAGGAGGTGAGGGAACTCACGCGAAGGAAGTGGAGGTGGCCCTCAAGGTCCTCGAGCGCGGTGCGGATGGCGTGCAGGCCCCGCGCGTCCGCCATGGCCGCCGCCGCCGCGGCAAGGTCGACGTGCCCTCCCCCCTGCGGCGGCCGCTGCCCCTTGAGGATTACGTGGCCGTTGGGGGCGCCCCGGCAGCGGCAGGCCGGAAGGCCGGCGCAGGCGGAGAGGGCGAGGATGGCGTGGCTGAGCTTGTCGTGGAGGTCCCAGATGCGCTCCTGCAACGCCTCCGCCTCCGCTTCCGTCGCCGGCGTCTCCCAGTCCCATCTCATCTCATTCACGCGATTCGCTCGTCGCCGTTGGAGAGAAGAGGGGGGGTGGGGGGCTGAAGAAGGCAGGCAGGCACGCGGGCACCCCGGCGCACGACGGGTGGAGCTTTTCTTCTCCTCCCCTTCTGTTGACAAAATAACCTTTTTCTTTGGGTTTCCTTTTTCTTTTTCTCTTTGCGTTCCTAATTGCTTTGTGTCATGTGGTGGTGATGATGCTGTCATGAGAAGGAGGAATCATCAGGAATTATGCATTTCCAAAATGTAATGCAAGTTTTTACTTGTACTTTCGGATCATTGAGGTAACATGTGGCAAATCCGTTATTCGAAAAAAAAGGTGACGGATCCTTTTTCGAAAGATCCAGACTTACTGGCTTTTCATTGGCTTAGCAGGAGAGAGAGTTACAAAATTTGTGATCAAATGATCAATGAAGGGAAAACGAATTACAGAGGCGTAGTAGGAGGGAGCAGCATGGGCCCTCTCTCCCTCCGCTGTTATAGCAAAAAACCTAGGTCTATTCCTCACGTTATATCCCCGAAAGGGGGCGCTATGGCATGTGCTCCGGCGAGTCTCCATTGCTCAATGTCTCTCCGGCAGGCCTCTATTACACTGAGTGCACTTGGCGTCTTTCCTCTGAATGTGCATCTGTTTCTTTCAAGCCAGATTTTTCCAGGCGATCAAAGCCACCATGGTCTTGGCACCTCTTCTTTCCCTTGGCGCCGCGGAGTTGAGAATTGCGACGACAGTTTCGGTTGTTGTGGTGCTTGCACCCCAGGAGGCCGGGGAGAGTGTCGCACAGCCCTCCGAGGTGGCCGCCTTTACCCAAACTTCCCTCGATGTGTTGCACTCCCAAAGCAGGTGGAAGGAGGACTCGAGGTTGCGGCAACAAAGCTGGCAGAAATAGGGATTCCCCCAACCTCTACGTTGCAGGCGATCGTTGCAGCACAGCCGGTTGTGGTGAAGTAGCCAGAGATAGAACTTGATCTTTCCAGGTGCCCAGATCTTCCACACCAAGCTTTTCATGGCCGAGGTTGGTCGCGAAGGGAGTTGAGAGGTGTATGCTGACCTCGCCGTGTAGTGCCCACCGGCTCTCCAGGTGATCTTGTCCTCGACCCCTTGCTGCAACACCAAGCTGGCTGCTCTGATGCGACGCTGCAGCAGCACGACCTGGGGGATGATATCCAGGTTGTTGCCGCGCCTAAGGTCCATGATCCATCTGCCATCGCGTGTCGCCTCCGCCATCATGCGATTCTTCCTGGTTGAGCGTCGGAAAAGGTCGGGGTAGTCTGGCCGTAGTGGTTGCTCGCCGAGCCAGGAGCAGTGCCAGAAGAGGGCTCTGTTGCCGCCACCCACTGTCATCGTCGTTGCCGAGGCGAAGAGTGCTCGATCCTTGTCGCAAGGCAGCTCCAGGCGTGCCCATGGCCTTGCCGGATCCGTCCACGCCAGCCAGAGCCAGCGGAGGCGTAAGGCACGCGCGAATCGCTCCATGTTGGGGATGACGAGGCCGCCATGCTCGACCGGGGACGTGACGAGCCACCAGTTTACTTTGCATCTACCGCCGGTGACTTCTTCGTCTTGTGCCACAAGAACCGACGTCACGCTTTGTCGACGTCCTTGTAGAATTTCTTTGGGATTTGCAGGACAGCCATGGCGAAGGCTGGTATCGCAGAGAGGACGCACCTGACCAGCACACGGCGCCCTGCGATCGGCAGGAGCCGGCCTTTCGAAGCCGCCAACCTTGCGCGGATGCGATCAAGGAGGTACTGAATGTGCACGAGCCGTAGCCTGCAGATGCAGAGCGGAAGACCTAGATACCTGATCGGGAAGCATACTCTAGCGCCGCCGAAGTTCTGAAGGACGTCTATGAGGTCTACGTTGCCGCAGTTTAGGGCTGCCACCGACGATTTTTGAGGGTTGCCGCGCAGTCCCATCGCCTCCCCGAACCCTGCCAGGAGCTGCATGATGGCGTCGATCTCCTGGCGCACTAGATTTGCAAAGAAGATCGCGTCGTCCGCGTATAATGTGACGCGCAGGCGCGCGACGCCGGTCGGCAGGGGCGCGATGGCGCCGTCCTGCTGCGCCGCCTCCAACAGTTGGTGGAGGGGATCAATCGCCAGGATGAAGAGGATCAGCGAGAGTGGGTCCCCCTGCCGCAGTCCCCGCTGATGGAGGATCGCAGAGCCCGGGTCTCCGTTGAGCAGGCAGGTGAAGGACGCGGTGAGAGGAGCAGTGTGATCCAGTCCCGCCAGTGCGCCAGGAAGTTCATGCGTTGCAGCAGCTTGAGTATGCATTCCCATGATACCGTGTCGAATGCCTTAGCGATGTCGGTCTTTAGCAGGAGCATCGGTTATTTCTTCCTTTGAAACTGCCGCAGCACGCTCTAGACATAGAGGACGCTATCATGAATACCCTTCTTCTTTTGGAAAGCGCTCTGGGCCGGCGAGATAAGCTGATCAAGCACACCCGCTAGCCTGATTGAGAGCACTTTGGCGATTAGCTTGGCCACCGAGTGGATTAGACTGATTGGGCGGAAATCCGACAGTTTTGTTGTGCCATCTTTCTTTGGCAGAAGGATGATCATGGCACAGTTCAGAGCCGCAAAGTCACCTCCGGCGAGCTGATAGAATGCATGGAAGACTGCCATGACGTCCGCCTTGATCGTGTGCCGGCATGCTCGAAAGAAGGCCCCGCTGAAGCCGTCTGGCCCTGGTGCCTTCTCGGCCGGAGACGCGCAGATTGCCGCCCAGACCTCTTCTTCTATGAAGGGGTTGTCGAGGCCTTCCCCAGTTTGCAGACGAGGCAGCTGAATCCTTTCCCTGCTGATCGTCTTGGTCCTTCTTTCCTTGCTGCCCATTAGGGTGGTGAAGTGGTCGTGGATCATTTCTGCCTTCTCTTTGTGATCCGTGGCTTGTTTGCTCTCTGACTATAGGCAGTGTATGTAGTTCTTCCTTCTTCAGGAGTTGATCTTGGCCTGGAAGAATGCTGTCTTTGCATCACCCGCCTTGAGCCAGGTAGTCCGTGCAGCTTGCCTCTTCCTCACTCATTCAAGAGCCGCGAGTTCAACTATCTTCAGCTTCAGGGTTTTCCTCAGCCAGAACTCTCTTTGTGTTAGTTGGCGCCTCTCCTGCGCCACATCTAATCTCAGCACCACCTCATACGCAATGTGAAACTGCATTTTTGTGTTGCTGAAGATGCTCTTGGCCCAGATCTTTAGATCTGCTGCTGTTCGTTTTAGCTTGATCTTCATCCTGGTGAAAGAGCAGCAGTGGTTTACTGTCCTTTGCCATGCCCTCTGGACTGTTTGCTGAAAGTGCGGGAATTTTTGCCAGAAGGATTCAAATTTGAAGACTGCTTTACACGGTGGCATCGTGGCATCCGTGAGCAATAGGGGGCAGTGATCAGAGCAGGAAGTGGATGTGGCCATAAGTGTGTAGGAGGTGAAGATTGCCTCCCATTCTTGGTTGCAGAAAACTTTGTCGATGGCAATGAAAGTAGGGTTTTCCCTCTCATTACTCCATGTGAAGCGCCTGTTTTTGCACTTTATCTCTCTCAAGTAAGCCCGGTCGATTGCATCTCTGAATTTGCTCATCATCCTTCTATTGATGTTATGGTTGCTCTTATCCCTTGCCTCGTAGATGATGTTGAAGTCACCGTTGATCAGCCACGGCTCGCCAAGGGGTGGCCTACTTCTGCTCAACTCCTCGAGGAATTCGTCCTTTATGGTGTCATTAGTTGGGCCGTAGATAGTGGTGATCCAGAAGGAGAGGCCACCGTGGGGGAGGAACGCTCTGGCAGTGATGGAGAATTGCCCAACTGATTGCGTGGCGATTGTGATCTTGGTGGAGTCCCAGAAGATCGCGGCGCTGCCTCGGGTGCCCAACACTGGCAGCACAGCGCAGTTGTCGAGTCTGCGGCGTCCTACCTCCCTGACCATCTCCGGCGACCAGGCGTCGATCTTCGTCTCTTGCAAGCATAGCCGAGCGAGGCCGTGGGCGTCGGATTCCTTGCAAATGGTGGCCCTCTTCGCCGGAGAGTTCAGTCCACAGACGTTCCAATTCATTATTGGGATGGTTGTGTTACTCATGAGGCAAACAAAGCATGCTCCGACGACGAAAATGTTACTACTGCAGAGATGAACCAAGTACAAGCACGCCACCTATCGATCGGGGAGAGCCAGTGTCCACCAATAGGCCCCAAATTACACTCGCATCTAGCTAATCCTTATAGCCCAACACTAATCATGAAGTAAAAACCTAACTCAGACTGACTAAGGGCCAGTTGCCACTGGAGGCTAACTAAACTAGCGTCTAACATGGACTACTCTTGGGCTGCGCCGTCCGGGCCGGCCATGCTGGCCATGGTGCGCAGCGCCTGGACGTCGAGGCGCGTGAGCTTGGCAATGTAGTCGTTGTCGCCCTCCGAAAGCGGCTCGTCGAAGCGCCGCAGCAGCGCCTCCACCGCCTTCATCGTCATTCGCTCTCTTGGACCGAGCACGCCGAGCTCATTGACCAGGCGCAGGGTGGCCCGCTGCACGATCGGGGTGGAGGAGTGGTTGGCCGCCTGGCAGGCGCTGTGCCTGACGGGGGCCGATGGAGCGCGTGTCTTGGGCAGCGTTGATGGCCTGCGGGCTGGTGGCGCAATGGCTACGAGGGTTTCCGGGGCGTCGCGGAAGAGGAGCCGGGCGGCGGCGGCGTCTTGCCCGATCTGCATCTGCTGCACCTGGTGTGTCACCGCCCCGAGCTCAGTCGTGGTTGCGGCCGGGGGAGCCGCTGTCTTGTACGCGTGGACCACATCAGATGGCATGCATGCAACGGGTCCACCGGTGGTCAACGCCTTTGCACCGCTGTCGCCTGCATGGTTAATGTCGAACTCCAGCGGGACGGCGAGGGCGTCCGCGATGACCTCCTCGAGTTCAGCCTGCGCGAGGTTGACGCGTGGTGGGGGAGGGAGCTGGGTGTCTCCGTTGGTGAAGAATGCGGCAACGGGGTCGACGTCGTCGTGGCTCCGCTGCGCAGATGGAGGAGCCGGTGGTGAGGGAGCACGACGCAGTGGCAAAGAGGGGGGGGTGGCGCGGATGGCGACCTCCCGCCCGTGGCAACCCTTGCCGCGGTGCCTGCTGGTGGGGGTGCGGCTGCGCTGGCGTGGCTGTTGGGAGCGCTCCTTTGCCGCCGCCGGGGCCCAGCCGAAGTGCCCGCGACCCAGCAGCATATCTTCCAACAAGCGCCGGCCGCCGCGCTCGCTGTCGTGGTCGTCGTGGTCCCTGCAGCCAGCCCCACGCTGCAGCCCGTGGCAGCCCGAGGAGGCCACCGATGGCGGCTAGCGGCGCCCTTGTGTAACGCCCCGAGACCGATGTGCCAGTTGTCGTCCAGTTATTCGCCGTCGTTGCCATGTCATTCGCTTGCGTGTTGCATCTTGTCATGTCATCATGTGCATTGCATCATCATGTTTTCAAAACTTGCATCAGTCCCGGTCTCCTTGTTCCGTCCGTTGTCCGTTCTGAGCCCAGACACACTTGCACGCGCCCGCGGCATGTCCGAAATATTATTTTATAAGTGGCCGGAAAATGTTCTCGGAATGGGATGAGAGTTGGCGTGCGGTCTTGTTATAGTGTAGTAGACCGCCTGCCAAGTTTCATCGCATTCGGAGTTCGTTTGTTAGCCCAACCGTTAAACTATAGCGGCAGTATAGCCGGTCTTTTCGTCGGATGTTTTCGGTTTTCGGAAACAGTTGCTAGGCTGCACTCCTCTCCTCTCATCTCAGCCCAACCTCTCTTCACAGCCCACTAGCCCACCTATCTAACCCCCCTCCACTCTGGGTCATCCGATCGAGATCGAACGGCTCCGGAACGGACTAAAACCCCCAACCCTAGCTCCTCCTGCCTTATATAGACCCCCCCCTCCATGCCATTTTGGGCCTTCTCCTTCCTCCTCTACGAAATCTGCGCCCCCAATCATGAGCCAGCCGCCTCCCACCTCCTCTCCTCTATTTCCGGCGCCGGCCACCCCTCCACCTCCACTTGGCGCTCTCTGATTGGCCGCGCCGCCACTCAGCGCCGCCCGTGGCCAGTGGCAAGCCGCCACGTCGCCTCCCCGTGCCCTCCACCGCACCGCGGCCCTCCAGGCCCGGTTGCAGCCCGCCCGGCCAGAAGTGGCGCGCCGACGGATCCCGCTCGCCCCGAGCCCCTCCAACCTCCCGCGCCTGGATCGGACAGCGCCCGATCTCCATCGCCGCCGTCTTGCACTCGCCGGCCACCGGAGCCTCGCCGCCGACGAGCACCTCCGACCCAGGCCATTGCCCCGCGCCCCCTCTCCTTTCTTCTCCCTCCGTTTCTCTCTCTTTCTGCTCCTCACCAGTGTCGCCTCCCTGCAGGAACCGCCGCCGCCATGGGAGTTCGCTGGAGCCGGAGCTCCCTCGGCGTCGCCCTCGCCTCCCGCCGCTGGATTCGCCCAAAAACTGAGCCGCCACCTCCGGATCCGTCATCCTCCGACGCCCTTCGCTCGGGCCCGCCGCCACCTGCTCGGCGGAGCGCCAGAGTCGCCGTCGCCTCACTCGATCGGGAGGTCCCCGATCCACACCTGCCCGTTGACCGCGTGTGGGCCGGCCCATCTCTCCAGCCAGGCCCAGCCACTCCTCTACTACACCGCGCCAGCCCAGCGCGCCCCTCCTGGCTACCTCTCCATAGTTCTGGGCAAGGCCCATGGTGAGAACAGATGCGGCCTGTGCCATGTTTTTTCCCAATTCTACGAGTTTAGCTATTTTTTTTCCAGAGACAACAGTTTTACAGAAAAGACCCTCATGTTCATGCATATAATAACTCACAATTCGTGCATCGGTTTAAAATGATTTATATATGAAACTTGCTCAGAATTTTGTCTAGTTTAATAATATGTCATTTTCATCCATGTTTAAAATGTTGTTTGTGTAAATTTGCTCCTATGCCATGTTAAAATGCTTTAATTCATAACTAAATAACCGTAACTCCGAATTTAATAAACTTTATATGTAATTGGGGTGGAATTTTGCCTAGTTTAACATGGTGGCATCATCTTGCATGTTTAACAACTCTAAAGTAATGTTTAGGGCAGAACAGTACCAAACCTAATATATGCACATGAGGAGTTTCCGGATTTGTTGTTCGTTGCTTCCGACCTCATTTAACCTTGACTAGATAGGTAGTTTTCATTTGCTTCACCCTCTTGCCATGTTTAACAACATTTAATATTGTTGAGTACCTAAACAAGAGGGAACTAAATAAGTCATGTGGTGTTTTTCTTCAATATGCAACTCGTTGCATATTGAGCTCCACTTAATTTGTAGAATTGTTTGTGCACTTTGCCATGCCATGCCTCATTAAACCAAACATGCATCATACTCGATTGTGCATCGTGCCTTGGTTATGTGTTGGTTGTTTACTATGTTGTTTGCTCCTTTCCGGTGTTGTTTCTTCGGGTTGGTTCCGGTAACGTCGTGTTGTGAGGATTCGTTCGACTACGTCCGTTTGTCTTCTTCATGGACTCGTTCTTCTTCCTTGCGGGATCTCAGGCAAGATGATCATACCCTCGAAATCACTACTATCTTTGCTATGCTAGTTTGCTCGCTCTTTTGCTATGCCATTGCTACGATGCCTACCACTTGCTTGCAAGCCTCCCAAACTGCCATGTCAAACCTCTAACCCACCATGTCCTAGCAAACCGTTGATTGGCTATGTTACCGCTTTGCTCAGCCTCTCTTATAGCGTTGCTAGTTGCAGGTGAAGATTGGAGGCCGTTCCTTGTTGGAACATCTTTTATTTAATTGTTGGGATATCATTATATTGCTATGTTATCTTAATGCATCTATATACTTGGTAAAGGGTGGAAGGCTCGGCCTCTCGCCTAGTGTTTTGTTCCACTCTTGCCGCCCTAGTTTCCGTCATATCGGTGTTATGTTCCCGGATTTTGCGTTCCTTACGCGGTTGGGTTATAATGGGAACCCCTTGATAGTTCGCCTTGATTAAAGCTTTTCCAGCAATGCCCAACATTGGTTTTACCATTTGCCACCTAGCCTTTTTCTTTCCCTTGGGTTCTGCAGACTCAAGGGTCATCTTATTTTAACCCCCCCGGGCCAGTGCTCCTCTGAGTGTTGGTCCAAACTAGAGCCCCTTGCAGCGCCACCTCGGGGAAACTCGAGGGCTGGTTTTAGTTGTACGGATTGCTTATCTGAGTGTGCCCTGAGAAAGAGATATGTGCAGCTCCTATCGGGATTTGTCGGCACATTCGGGCGGTGTTGCTGGTCTTGTTTTAACCTGTCGAAGTGTCTTGAGTTACCGAGATACCGAGTCTGATCGGAACGTCTTGGGAGGAGGTCTATTCCTTCGTTGACCGTGAGAGCTTGTCATGGGCTAAGTTGGGACTCCCCTGCAGGAGTGAACTTTCGAAAGCCGTGCCCGCGGTTATGGGCAGATGGGAATTTGTTAATGTCCGGTTGTAGATAACTTGAACCTTAACTTAACTAAAATGAATCAACCGAGTGTGTTACCGTGATGGCCTCTTCTCGGCGGAGTCCGGGAAGTGGACACGGTGTTGGAGTAATGTTTGCGCAGGTTTCTCTCTAGTTTCTCGCTTGTGCTTTGCCTCCTATTCTCGCTCTCTTTTGCGAATAAGTTAGCCACCATACTTGCTAGTCGCTTGCTGCAGCTCCACTCATATTTTACCTTGCCTTACCTATAAGCTTAAATAGTCTTGATCGCGAGGGTGCGAGATTGATGAGTCCCTATGGCTCACAGATTACTATTACATCAGATGCAGGGCCTGATGATTCTGCTCCAGGAGACGCGTATGAGCTCAAGTGGGAGTTCGACGAAGACTCTCAACGATACTATGTTTCCTTTCCCGATGATCAGTAGTGGTGCCCAGTTGGGGGTGAACGGGACCGTTGTCGCATGTTGGGTTCTCTTTTATTTTGGCGCCGTAGTCGGGCCTTGAGTGTTTGGATGATGTAATGTTATTTATGTACTTGATTGACGTGGCAAGTGTAAGCCAACTATGTTATCTCCCCTTTTATTATTACATTACATGGGATGTTTGTGAAGATTGCCCAACTTGCGACATATGCCTTCAATGCGATTATGTCTCTAAGTTGTGCCTCGACATGTGGGAGCTATAGTCGCATCGAGGGTGTTATAAGTTGGTAATCAGAGCCTTCCCCGACCTTAGGAGCCCCATTGCTTGATCGTTTTAGCGGCCGAGTTATGTCTAGAAAAATGTTTTGAGTCTTTTAGGAATTATATATCAGAGAGTTTAAGAATTCTTTTTACTTCCCAGTCTCCTCATCGCTTTGGTAAGGCATCCTGACGTAGAGTTTTGACTATTCTCTTCTCAAATTTCACTAATTTTTTTAGGATCATGCGGGTATCTTGGAATCGTTCCGATGGTTTTATGATGAGAACATTGACTTGGTGCCTCCTGTCAGGGGTTTAGTGGAAGTGTCCCGGGGAGTTGAGCTCTGAGGTGTTGTCATCATAATTTTATTGTTGCAATTCTGGAATACCTGAGTCTAGTACGCCGACATCGAAAATCTCTTTTATGCAGTTCGTTGGTGAGATAACCTCGACGCCACCCAGTACTGGGGCGGGAGTTCGGGAGTATCGCCATAACTTGTATAACAGATGCTTTTCGAAGGTTGAGGTAGATGGTTTCCGAAGGTTTCTTGGTTATGTGTTGAAGGATGGATATAGCTGGATGTAGGATTTGCTAGTTTGGGTGAGATATTATGCTTCCCCTGTATCCCCAACACCTGATTGCATAACCGGAAAGGTTCGGGAGTTTATATGTGGGAATTCAAGTAGCTCTTAGGATATCTTTCCGGCAGATGTATGATATGAAATTGGGGTTCGATGTCTAGTGGTCCGCCTATTCACGGTCGGTTTTACAGTGGTCTCGTTGTGTCTTAAAGAGTCCTTGGCTATGCCGACTCGGGGACACTTCGTATGTCATGTGCACTGCCTTGTACATGATGGTGCTGTATGATCGAGCCCGTGTAGGCCCCACCACGAAAACTTCGGATGAAATCTCTATCATATGTTTGTTCCGGCTTATTCCACAAGCCAACCCATTGTTTTTGTTTTGATATGTGGTATTCGAGTTGCTTCAATGTCAAGTGTTGATTCCATACCTTCCCCAAATGGTGTTTTCATACTCCGATGTGAATACCAATCCTTCATGATAATCGAGATTGTCATGTCAATCCTTTTTCACCGACGTGTTTCTCTTCAAGTGGATCCGATCTTTTCAACATCCGCAAGATCAAGTATCAGTTCTTCTCAACGGTGTTTGTTTCATCCATTCCAAGTTGTCTTTGTTTTCCCGCCCACCCACCCTTTTTCTTCGACGACTCAGATTTCTTAATCTAGTATCATCTTATTGATGAGAAGCCTCTCCATTATTTTTCCTTCATGTTCTTATCCGGTGATTCTCATGAAGATCCTAATGGAGCTTCAAGTTCATCATTATTTGCTCTTTTCTTCTCCGGTGGACTGAACTCAAGCTTTCGTGTTGATCATATCCTTTTTCCTCGTTCCGGTGCACCTCATAATAATTCACTTCTCGCTATTCATTTGTTCCGGAGTGCTCAAGATATCTCGAAGATTCGTGTTTCCACTCTCCTTTCATTCAAACTCTTTCGAGGATGTTATCTCTTTCAAGTCATTTAATTCAACCGGTGCAATATCTTTCAAGTAATCATTCCAATGGTGTTTATTTTGAGTGGGCCCTAACCCAGAGGTCTTTTCCCAGGATCTTACCTGACTCTTCTAATTTTCCGGAGTTATTCTCAAATTCTTTTCTAAAGTTTGACGTAAGAATGAATTATCATCAGTCAAATGCTTTTCTCCAAGATCTTTCAATTTCTTTTCATCATTGGCTCAACCTTTTCTATTTTTTTCATTCCGGAGTGCATCAACGATTCATGGTGGTGTTTCTCGTCATCACTCTCAACATTGGAAGACCGAAGAAGAGTTTCTCTTTAGTCTTGCTTCATTCTCTTCAAAGATTCGTGATTCTAGCCGGCTGCCATCATCTCATAATTGTCTTCGGTTGTGAGAATTCTTTTCATCTATCCGGAGTAATTCAAGAGTCTTCTCAGTTTGATTATCCGGAGTCCATCAATTCAGGTTTATTCATTCTCAGCTGTCAGTTATCATTCTCCTATCTTGCCGGTGCATCAATCAAATATCCTCTAATCAGCTTGTGATCTATTCGTTCTCATGGATCTAAATTCACTCAAGCATCTTCGTTCATTTGCTAATTCTTCCCGGTGTTCTTTATCTTTACTTCGTTCATTTTCAATTCTTACGGTGTTTTGCTCAAGAGTTCTCTTCCTTCTTCATCATATCAATTTATTCGTTGTCAATTCTACCGGTGGATCGTTGAAGACCTTCTCAAGTTTACGTTATATCTCTCTTAACCATTGATACGAGGATAAGTAGTATGCCAAATCCGTTGCTTGTCAGCAATTAAATTGTTGAAGGATACGCATAACATAATTCTTATTCTTGTTTCATCCTAATGATTAATTCTTTATTCCGGAGGCCCTTCAAATTCTCGGTTTCATTTGTTTCATTTTATCTTTTCCCGGGGTTCCAACCTTTTTCAACTATGTAATCACGGAGATCTATCTAAATCTTTACAAGGCTCCACCTTGTGTTTTCAACTACCCTTTCTTTCTGTTTGATCATTCTTTTGTTTAACGGAGTTCTTCATGGAGGTTCTACATAATGGTCCATCAAGGATTTAATTCCTTCTCCAACTTTTTTTTTCATCAAGATTCTTTCCTAAGAAGTTCAAGCTTTTCTTCATATTGTAATTCGGAGTGCAATTCTTTCTTCCGTATCATTGGAGGTGGTATTATGTCATTCTTGATAATTTCAGTTCATGCTTCATGATTCACATCTTGTCAAGAATGAGATATTTTAAATCCATCAATCTCTTCATTGGAATTATCTTGGGTTATATTTCACCTAAAGCCTTCCCTAAGGTTTGTTGCTACGTATGGCGCTTATAAAGGACCCAAGTTCTTCTTTATCCTCCCGGTGAAATACTTCCTCGTCTCCTTGTTCTTATCAATCCGATTCTTTTTCCCGTGAGTGGCAGGTTATCACCTCTTAATTTGAGATGTATTCCATAAAACCATATCAAGCTTATTCCTTTCGTTGTTGGTTTTCCAACAACACCATTCTAGCTTTTGTTGTAAGCATGCTACCTCAAGATCTTGTTTTCCTTCGTTCATCCCATTCCATTCTTACTTTTGTTTCGGAGACATTGCGTGTTGTTTTCTTCAACCCATCATCTTGGTTGTCAAGATCATGTTTAGTTCCTTCCATTTTCACTCGAAGTGCTTCCCAAATTATACCATTCTTTTCCCCTCTATCTTGTTTTAACCGGAGTGTCATACAAATTTGTTCTTCCTTGTTCCTCTTTCCTAACGGGGTGTTTTCAACTTTGTTCATCTCCGTTGTATTCTTTTCTCGAAATGGCTTAACCTTTTCAAGGTTCTTTGGTCTCACTCGTTTGTCAAAGAAGCAACTTAGTTTTACCTCTTCTCTTTCTCTTCCGTTTTTCCCTCTGGTGCCATTCTAGATCTCGGGACGAGATCCTCTCGTAGTGGTGGAGTGTTGTAACGCCCCGAGACCAATGTGCCAGTTGTCGTCCAGTTATTCGCCGTTGTTGCCATGTCATTCGCTTGCGTGTTGCATCTTGTCATGTCATCATGTGCATTGCATCATCATGTTTTCAAAACTTGCATCAGTCCCGGTCTCCTCGTTCCGTCCGTTGTCCGTTCTGAGCCCAGACACACTTGCACGCGCCCGCGGCATGTCCGAAATATTATTTTATAAGTGACTGGAAAATGTTCTCGGAATGGGATGAGAGTTGGCGTGCAGTCTTGTTATAGTGTAGGTAGACCGCCTGCCAAGTTTCATCGCATTCGGAGTTCGTTTGTTAGCCCAACCGTTAAACTATAGCGGCAGTATAGCCGGTCTTTTCGTCGGACGTTTTCGGTTTTCGGAAACAGTTGCCAGGCTGCACTCCTCTCCTCTCATCTCAGCCCAACCTCTCTTCACAGCCCACTAGCCCACCTATCTAACCCCCCTCCACTCCGGGTCGTCCGACCGAGATCGAACGGCTCCGGAACGGACTAAAACCCCCAACCCTAGCTCCTCCTGCCTCATATAGACCCCCCTCCATGCCATTTTGGGCCTTCTCCTTCCTCCTCCTCGAAATCTGCGCCCCCAATCATGAGCCAGCCGCCTCCCACCTCCTCTCCTCTATTTCCAGCGCCGGCCACCCCTCCACCGCCACCCCTCCACCGCCACTTGGCGCTCTCTGATTGGCCGCGCCGCCACTCAGCGCCGCCCGTGGCCAGTGGCAAGCCGCCACGTCGCCTTCCCGTGCCCTCCACCGCACCGCGGCCCTCCAGGCCCGGCCGCAGCCCGCCCGGCCAGAAGTGGCCCGCCGAAGGATCCCGCTCGCCCCGAGCCCCTCCAACCTCCCGCGCCTGGATCGGACAGCGCCCGATCTCCATCGCCGCCGTCTTGCACTCGCCGGCCACCGGAGCCTCGCCGCCGACGAGCACCTCCGACCCAGGCCATTGCCCCGCGCCCCCTCTCCTTTCTTCTCCCTCCGTTTCTCTCTCTCTGCTCCTCACCAGTGTCGCCTCCCTACAGGAACCGCCGCCGCCATGGGAGTTCGCTGGAGCCGGAGCTCCCTCGGCGTCGCCCTCGCCTCCTGCCGCTGGATTCGCCCAAAAACTGAGCCGCCACCTCCGGATCCGTCATCCTCCGACGCCCTTCGCTCGGGCCCGCCGCCACCTGCTCGGCGGAGCGCCGGAGTCGCTGCCGCCTCACTCGATCGGGAGGTCCCCGATCCACACCTGCCCGTTGACCGCGTGTGGCCGGCCCATCTCTCCAGCCAGGCCCAGCCACTCCTCTACTACACCGCGCCAGCCCAGCGCGCCCCTCCTGGCTACCTCTCCACAGTTCTGGGCAAGGCCCATGGTGAGAACAGATGCGGCCCGTGCCATGTTTTTTCCCAATTCTACGAGTTTAGCTATTTTTTTTTCCAGAGACAACAGTTTTATAGAAAAGACCCTCATGTTCATGCATATAATAACTCACAATTCGTGCATCGGTTTGAAATGATTTATATATGAAACTTGCTCAGAATTTTGTCTAGTTTAATAATATGTCATTTTCATCCATGTTTAAAATGTTTAAAATGTTGTTTGTGTAAATTTGCTCCTATGCCATGTTAAAATGCTTTAATTCATAACTAAATAACCGTAACTCCGAATTTAATAAACTTTATATGTAATTGGGGTGAAATTTTGCCTAGTTTAACATGGTGGCATAATCTTGCATGTTTAACAACTCTAAAATAATGTTTAGGGCAGAACAGTACCGAACCTAATATATGCACATGTGGAGTTTCCGGATTTGTTGTTCGTTGCTTCCGGCCTCATTTAACCTTGACTAGATAGGTAGTTTTCATTTGCTTCACCCTCTTGCCATGTTTAACAACATTTAATATTGTTGAGTACCTAAACGAGAGGGAACTAAATAAGTCATGTGGTGTTTTTCTTCAATATGCAACTCGTTGCATATTGAGCTCCACTTAATTTGTAGAATTGTTTGTGCACTTTGCCATGCCATGCCTCATTAAACCGGACATGCATCATACTCGATTGTGCATCGTGCCTTGGTTATGTGTTGGTTGTTTACTATGTTGTTTGCTCCTTTCCGGTGTTGTTTCTTCGGGTTGGTTCCGGTAACGTCGTGTTGTGAGGATTCGTTCGACTACGTCCGTTTGTCTTCTTCATGGACTCGTTCTTCTTCCTTGCGGGATCTCAGGCAAGATGATCATACCCTCGAAATCACTACTATCTTTGCTATGCTAGTTTGCTCGCTCTTTTGCTATGCCATTGCTACGATGCCTACCACTTGCTTGCAAGCCTCCCAAATTGCCATGTCAAACCTCTAACCCACCATGTCCTAGCAAACCGTTGATTGGCTATGTTACCGCTTTGCTCAGCCTCTCTTATAGCGTTGCTAGTTGCAGGTGAAGATTGGAGGCCGTTCCTTGTTGGAACATCTTTTATTTAATTGTTGGGATATCATTATATTGCTATGTTATCTTAATGCATATATATACTTGGTAAAGGGTGGAAGGCTCGGCCTCTCGCCTAGTGTTTTGTTCCACTCTTGCCGCCCTAGTTGCCGTCATATCGGTGTTATGTTCCCGGATTTTGCGTTCCTTATGCGGTTGGGTTATAATGGGAACCCCTTGATAGTTCGCCTTGATTAAAGCTTTTCCAGCAATGCCCAACATTGGTTTTACCATTTGCCACCTAGCCTTTTTCTTTCCCTTGGGTTCTGCAGACTCAAGGGTCATCTTATTTTAACCCCCCCGGGCCAGTGCTCCTCTGAGTGTTGGTCCAAACTAGAGCCCCTTGCAGCGCCACCTCGAGGAAACTCGAGGGCTGGTTTTAGTTGTACGGATTGCTTATCTGTGTGTGCCCTGAGAAAGAGATATGTGCAGCTCCTATCGGCATTTGTCGGCACATTCGGGCGGTGTTGTTGGTCTTGTTTTAACCTGTCGAAGTGTCTTGAGTTACCGAGATACCGAGTCTGATCGGAACGTCTTGGGAGGAGGTCTATTCCTTCGTTGACCGTGAGAGCTTGTCATGGGCTAAGTTGGGACTCCCCTGCAGGGATTGAACTTTCGAAAGCCGTGCCCGCGGTTATGGGCAGATGGGAATTTGTTAATGTCCGGTTGTAGATAACTTGAACCTTAACTTAACTAAAATGAATCAACCGAGTGTGTTACCGTGATGGCCTCTTCTCGGCGGAGTCCGGGAAGTGGACACGGTGTTGGAGTAATGTTTGCGCAGGTTGCTCTCTAGTTTCTCGCTCGTGCTTTGCCTCCTCTCCTCGCTCTCTTTTGCGAATAAGTTAGCCACCATACTTGCTAGTCGCTTGCTGCAGCTCCACTCATATTTTACCTTGCCTTACCTATAAGCTTAAATAGTCTTGATCGCGAGGGTGCGATATTGTTGAGCCCCTGTGGCTCACATATTACTATTACACCAGATGCAGGGCCTGATGATTCCGCTCCAGGAGACGCGTATGAGCTCAAGTGGGAGTTCGACGAAGACTCTCAACGATACTATGTTTCCTTTCCCGATGATCAGTAGTGGTGCCCAGTTGGGGGTGAACGGGACCGTTGTCGCATGTTGGGTTCTCTTTTATTTTGGCGCCGTAGTTGGGCCTTGAGTGTTTGGATGATGTAATGTTATTTATGTACTTGATTGACGTGGCGAGTGTAAACCAACTATGTTATCTCCCCTTTTATTATTACATTACATGGGATGTTTGTGAAGATTGCCCAACTTGCGACATATGCCTTCAATGCGATTATGTCTCTAAGTCGTGCCTCGACACGTGGGAGCTATAGTCGCATCGAGGGTGTTATACCTTGGCCGTCCTCGACGTGCCTGGTCCACGTCGCCGGGTACACCGCCAGGAAGGGAGCGTCATCGCCCGACTCCGACGAGGGGAGGCCGCTCTGGCGCGAATGAGAGGACTGCGGCGTGCGGGGAGTCCAGTCCTCGATCCTGTCGACGTGCACCAGCAGCTCACGGCGCTTGATGCCGAGCAGGGGCACCACCTGGCGGCTCGGTGGCGAGAATCCGAGCATGGCCTCGACCCGGCCCGCTACACGGGCCGCGCGCCAGATCTCGCGCTTGGTGGGGATGTGCGCGATGTCGGTCGTCCATACCCAACGGGCGAAGGACTTGGTGTGCCCGCACTCGTGGGTGCGGCTATCCAGGCGATCGAAAATGCAGAGGTCGCTGAGGACCTCTTCCGCCCCCTCTAGCGACCACAGCTGCATGGGCATGCGCTCGATGACGATGCAGACGTGGAGAGTGCAGTCGTTCGGCACCTCGTACTCATCTTCATGCCACCCCTTGACCGCGAAGTCGACGCCGTCAACCTTGACGACACCGCGGCGGACGGCATTCTCCTTGTGCGCCGGGAGCTCGAAGTGGACCAGGAAGTCCTCTGGGTCGTGGCTGGTGATGCGCAGCTAATGTGGCAGCGTGTGGAGCTGCTCCTCGATGGCGCGGCCAACCGACATGGGGCTGCCGGCGTGCTGCTGCGCCGCGGCCGTGAGGAGCACGACGTGCTTCCAAAGCAAGAACTCCTGGTGCTCCATGGCCGGGGTGGCGACGACGACCTTGTGGCTCGACCTAGGGCGGCGAGTGGGGTCGGTAAAGAAGGCCTGGCGATCCATGCCGGTGGGGTGCGCGGCCGGTGGCGGCGGCGTCAGGAAGCGTAGCCGTTCTCTCACTGGGCTACGGGTGGCGCCATTCGCCCCGCGTCGCTTCTTTGGGTTATGTGGGCACTCTCTACCGAAATGGCCTTGCAGCTTGCAGATGATGCATCGGAGTGGGTCACGACAGTCAATGCGGCAGTGCTCAGTACTGAGGCATCTGAAGCAGCGACCGACGAATTGGCTTAAGAAGGCAGTGTGACCCGCGTCCTCCTTAATGGCGGAGCGCCTACCCATCCCCCTCGGCTGGCGACGCCTGGAGTTGCCCGAAGATCTACTGAGCGCACAGCGTTGCTGCTTCGATTTGACCTCCGTCCATCCGTCCTCCTCGCCCGAAGAGGAAGTGGACGGTGCGGGGGAAGGCACAACCACGATGGATTTGAGCCAGCAACTCCCGGGGCAGGGGTGCTCCGCATGGACCGCTGACCTGCGCGCGGCTCCTGCCTTGGAGCTCTCGCCAAGCAGCCAGAAACGCGCCGGGGAGCCGGGGCGAGCCGTTGACGCCAGGGGGGCGGCGGAGCGACCAGTGCCAACGAAGGACCACTGGATCTTGGCAGATCTGATGCGGTCGCTGGGACACCCCGCTCCGATCTGGCGCTGCGCGGGGAGCTGGCCGCACGGTGGGATCCAGTTGGGGACTGCGGGCTCATGGCCGGCGGGTTTGGTGGTGCCCCGTCCCGAGCGGGCAGGGATGGAGGCTGGTGGCCGCCGCAGCCGGAGTGGCGCGTGGCGCGGGAGGGGTAGAGGGACTGCTCGTCAAGGGTTCGCATGATATATTTTGACGAACCAACTAAATAACCACTAGGATGTTGATTCCGTGAGTGCACTAGGTGACGGATCTTAAAATATACTACTAGCGGCAGCTAATATGAAACAGAGAGTACCAAAAAGAAGGGGGGGGGGGTCATTAACAAAATGGACGTACATAACAACTTCTGCATTTTTAGAGTTAACCTTCTACGAGAAAGCGAGCTTTATTCATGTAATGTACTTTATTTTTTACTCTTTATATATTAATTTGTTCAAGTATAATTGATATCTACTACTAGTTTGCTTTCGTGAGGAAAGTATATTGAATAATTTGGTTATAAGTATACAAAGTGTGGAGAGAAATTTATTTCTGAATTAGTAAGAAAATACATAAATTGACTCCAATTATGCACTCTAAAAATTTAGAGGCTCCGGAGTATTGATGACAACTTTTGGCCTGCATAAAAATTGTCCTCAAGATGACATAAAATGAAAAAAAATGTTCATTGCAAAACTGCATGTCTCATCAAGGTGAACAAAATTTCTTTTTGGATCATCCCAATCCAAGGTCGTATGCAACTTCTACGCACAAATTGTTGTGTTGAGGACAACTTTTGGCCTATACAAAAATGGAGCCCTGAGCTTCTAGGCTATCTAGAAGCGTGCAATGACCTACACAAATATTCGATCTGGAGGTTTCGGGTTATCTCTAGGTCCTCCAAAGGTGTACAACAACGCATGAAAACTAGTCCATGAAGTTCCGAGCTACCTCTGGGCTATCCAAAAGCTTGCAACATCGTGGCTGAAGGTGACCTGGAGGTTTGAGGCTGACGTGTTTGAATTAGGGTAGATTTGGAGGTAGAGCCAAAATTTAAGTCATTTTCTTGTACGTAAAGTCTAACCGCCTCATATGTGGATGAAAGGTGGCAACCGACTGATACAACAACACATGATCAAACAAATCAATCCACTTCCTTTTTTATCTATTGTTCTTGGTTGTTCTTCATGTTGGGCGACAATGAACCTCAAGGCTCTAGTAGCGATTAGGATGACCTATTAAAGCCATAGCCTGGTGGTGATAGCCTCATGTTGACGACAAGTTTTATAAAAGGGGAAAGAGATGGCCTTATCCAGGTGGTTCGAGAATGAGTCACTTCTCTCCTATCATTCGATGAAATGCAAGAAAATTCTAGAGAATGAATTGGGGGCTTGAGGTTGTTTCTACAAAATTGTGGTGACCAGCTCCAAGGCTTTGGATATTTGTGGTTCACATTGCAATGATTTACTAATGTGAATTTATGAGGTTTTTTAGAGTAGCAACAAATTTAGTTGCTTTGTAAATGGAAGAAATTAAAAGGAATTCTTCAAATTATCGTGGGGAATTTTATGGGAAATAATACTTTTGGTGGATGAAGAATTGTTTATCAAGGTTTTTGGACAAGGCTTGGGCACTTTTCTGAAACAACAAGGATAGGCTCAATCTGCATAAAATCAATGGAAAACAATAAATAAAAATTAAAATGGGGGTATAACAGCCATCCCACTTGCCCTCTTCAAGGGGAGAATTGAGTAGCCTGGAGTGAGGTTTTCTTCAAGGGGAGAAAGCGCTTCAACGAGCGTTCCATTGAAATGACGGTTGCTTCGTCGAGTCCAACTTCGAGGCCACTTTACCACTGTCGGTAAAGGTGTAGATTTTGTGATATGACGGGTCATGACGGCCACACCGGGGTGACTGGTGAGTCTCGACTGTAGCATGATTTGGTGGATGGCATGCGGGCCCGGATGCTTGATGTCCCACATGTCATTGAGCAGCTAGTCATATACAATAGTAGTTTGGATGACAGACGAGGAGCACCGTCCTGGTTTATTGGTCCCTATGATAATCTGTGCGAAATTTTGACTATAAATTTAACTAACCAAATGTTCATGCATGTCACAAAAAATTACATCATTGAAAACTATGTTCAAATACGAATTCAAGGATATATTTATTTGTTAACATGCACTAATATTTTGTCAGTTAAATCTTTGGTGAAAATTTAGCAGAAATTACAAAGGGGCCCAATAAAGATTGTACTCTCA
The DNA here is from genome assembly GCF_018294505.1 of Triticum aestivum. Classification (NCBI taxonomy): domain Eukaryota; kingdom Viridiplantae; phylum Streptophyta; class Magnoliopsida; order Poales; family Poaceae; genus Triticum; species Triticum aestivum. The sequence continues at coordinate 509,149,858 of NC_057812.1, read as the reverse complement.
CATTTTGTTTTGAGGATACTCCCACATAGAAAATATAAATAATAATGCATGTTGGTGCAGCCCACGTTTCCGATAATTTTAGCTGTGGGTTTGTTCACAATTTTTACGAGGCAGTGGTTGTTCACTTAATGGACGGTCTAGTACCAGACTTGAACGATACAAAGTGTGACCTGGCACATCATAACACTACTTGGAATAAGCGGGTAGCTATCTCAAAAAACAACCAACAACTCAAAAGAAACGGCAACCTGGCACATACACAATTTTAAATGATTGTTTTGATGCAGTGAAAAAAACTACCCCACTATACGTATATATATAGGCCGGAGCCTCCGTGCTTGCTTGCTAGGGTTGCTCTATTCACACACTCTCATCCTCTCCAGATCTAAACAAGATAGCGGTGGTAACACTATCTTTCTATCATCACGGCTGGTTATAGATCCGTACGTATTCCCCTCCGCCGGTGAAGGGGAGGAGGGGCATGATGACCCACAAGTATATGGGATCAATTGTAGCTCTTTTCTATAAGTAAGAGTGTCGAACCCAATGAGGAGCAGAAGGAAATGACAAGTGGTTTTCAGCAAGGTAATGTCTGCAAGTGCTAAAATTGTAAATAACAGAGTAGTTTGATAGCAACATAATTTGTAACAAGCAAGTAATGATAATAGTAACAAAAGTGCAGCAAGATAGCCCAATCCTTTTGAGCCAAATGACAGGCCAAAACGGTCTCTTATAGCAAGCAAAGTGTTCTTGAGGGTACACATGAATTTCATCTTGTCACTTTCATCATGTTGATTCGGTTCGTGTTCACTACTTTGATAATTTGATATGTGGGTGGACCGGTGCTTAGGTGTTGTTCTTACTTGAACAAACCTCCTACTTATGATTAACCCCCTCGCAAGCATCTACAACTATGAGAAAAGTATTAAGAATAAATTCTAACCATAGCATTAAACTTTTGGATCCAATCGGTCCCTTACGGAATAGCACATAAACTAGGGTTTAAGCTTCTGTCACTCTTGCAACCCATCATCTAATAACTACTCCACAATGCATTCCCTTAGGCCCAAATATGGTGAATTTTCATGTAGTCGATGTTCACATGACATCACTAAGGGAATCACAACATACATACTATCAAAATATCGAACACATATCAAGTTCACATGATTACTTGCAACATGATTTCTCCCGTGACCTCAAGAACAAAAGTAACTACTCACAAATGATAATCATGCTCAAGATCAGAGGGGTATTAAATAGCATACTGGATCTGAACATATAATCTTCCACCAAATAAACCATATAGTAATCAACCACAAGATGTAATCAACACTACTAGTCACCCACACTACAAAAAAATACACTTCCATGATGATACGTGTTTGTCACAGTAGGTCACATTTTGTGTCATGCATGTACATCCATGACGATTTTATGACAGAATCAACATAGTCATACCTGTGCTATCGTAGAAGTGTTCCATGGCATTACCAAAATTATCATCATGGAAGTGTCCACTTCCATGACGATAAATCGTGCATCATAGAAGTGCTTTCGTCAAGGGTAACCGACACATGGCATCCATCGTAACGGGTTGCCATTAAGCTATTGGGTTCTGGTTTGGATCTGATAACCCGTTAACAACCCGGACCAATGGGGATTTTCCACGTGTAAAATTCTGAATGGCCAGAGGAACCACGTATCGGCTCACCATTGGGACATATGTCATCCACTCATTGGACAGAAGACATCTATGATACGTCAACACATGGCACGTCCCAACAGAGGCCCATTCCGGTGAAAAGGCCAGCCCGTTTGACTTGGTCAAAAGGTAGCGGGCCGGCCCACGGAAAGCCTGTTAATGGCCTGTTCGCATATAGCCCATTTACAACCCGCTTAGTCATGGCCCGTTATGGCTTATCTGAATTAGGCCCAATAGCGTCATCTGGGCCATCCAATATGATTTCAGCCCGTTGTAACTTCCGGTCCATGTATGGCCCATGACGTCTTTCAGCCCATATGAGGCCCTTCGTAACTCTTAGCCCATTAACGGCCCGTGGTGAAACTGGACCGTAATGAACAGTGTATCTCTTTATATCCATTAACGACCCATTAGTCCATCGCCCGTTTCCAGCCCGTGTTAACTTTCGGCCTTCTAAGGGCCCATTTATTCTTGGGCTCATTTCTAGAATTCGATTACTTACGGTCCGTTACTGGCTTGTTCCGCCTGTGGGCCAAATTCAGCCTGTGGTTATAGTCGGCCTGTTTGTGGCCCGTTAACCCGTTGGGCTATTTTCATAGCGTCATCAAATATGGCCTATTAATGGCCCGGTATGGTAGGGCTAGGGCTGGAGAAAAAGCTCGAAGCTCGCGAGCTAAATGAGTTGCTCGTGACTCGGCTCGAATCGACTCGAACTCGAAGATAACGAGTTGAGCTGAGCTTTAGTTTAAGATCATTTATAGAGCAAGTTAAACAAGCCAATCTCACGAGTACTCGTATAACTCGTTAGGCTCGGTACAAAAGATCAGCCACTCCCAATACAAAAAAAGATCAGCCACTCAGCACCCTATGTCCTAGGTGCACAACATAAGGCCTAGCTGTTGAAGGCCCAGCCGCCTAGGAGACTCATGTGTTACAAGGAAATTAGTATTGTTTAGTGATATATATGTTTAAGATATACATAATCATTTTTATAATATTTGAGGGTTTTATGTTCATATCTTTAACGAGCTTAACAAGCTAAACGAGCCAGCTCGCGAGTTATACGAGTCGAGCCAATCTTGGATTTGAGCTTGTTATAATAATAAGTCGAGTCGAGCTAGCTCGTTAATGAAACGAGCTCTAGCGAGTCGAGCCGAGCTGGCTCGACTTGGCTCGAATTCCAGCCCTAGGTAGGGCCATAAAACAGCTGATTTCCACTCTAGCCCGTTTACGGCCCATTTTGCGGTCCGTTATTGGCCCACGAATAGTTCAGCCCATGTTTGGCGAAACGATTATACGGCCCGTAGAAGGCCCATAGATGAGACGGTCCGTAGAAGGCCCATGGAACCTACGGCCCATGGAGGGCCATGGTCACTACAACAAGTAGCAGGACCATGGTCACAACAGTCCGTGTGTTTTCATGGTTATTGTGGCCTAGTTATAAAAATAGGTTATTGTGGCCACTAGAAAAACGCGGAAAAAGAACTATAGTGACTACAAGCAAACAACTAAACAAGACAATAAGGAAATAAATAAGCAAGCAACTAACGCTAGGCTATTACGACTATTACACATATTACATCCACTGGGCATCAAAGTTCGCCACCAGTGCAAATATAGGGAACAAAGCAGGATATTACATACACTGGCCGTCTAAATTGGCCACCAGTGCAAATAAACGCGCAGCAAAACAAGTCCATAACTTAAACAACTTCAGAAGAGCTCAAGAAACGTTATCCTGGGTATCCACCATGCTGGCAATAAGCTTAGCAATCTTATTAGCTTTGTCCTGTTTGGCGCTAAAATCCTCCAACGCTTGTTGTTGCACCAGAAAGTATGCATCTAAATGCTCTAGGGACTTCCGCAGTCCTTCCGCTTATTGTCATAGCACAGCTGATCAATGTCTTTCAGCTTGTAGTTGAGACTCAAGAAACCGAACTGATTCAGACAGTGAGTTTGAATATCTTGTGCAAGCGGTAGTGGCCAATAACTCGAACACTAAACCAAGACATGACTTTGGGGTTGTCTCACTATCTTCAAGATATTTTTCCTTAGCTATTTTATCAGCTTTGTTGGAGACCAACAAGGATGTCTCACTATCCTGAACCTTATCTGCATTACTTCCTTTACCATTGCTTAATAAGGCACTCTTCCCCAATATTCTGTCAGCATTCTAAAAGAAGAAACAAGCAGACGCATAACAGGTTTAGCATGTACTATTATATGAAAGTCATTTCGGTGAACCGGTTCATTAGTAAGGTGGACATGATTAAACTACCAAGTATTCTATTGCCAATTAGTACATAATAAAATCATCAAACAAACATATGTCTATGTCCTATGGTCACTTCATTGTCTTGCCAAATCAAAATAGAGACACGGTTCAAATCATATCAGTTCAACACAAAGCAGCACTGAAAGAATACAAAGCGTGGGAAACTACACGGCACAACAAGATTTTAGATGGGTACCATGGGTCTACATGTACAACAACACTATTGGCTCTGTTGTGATGCTAGTAATGTGCATGATGTGAGAAGTCAACTATATACACAATTGAAATTGAAATCAACAGAGATATTTATAAGAGCAAACCTGTTAAAGAAACATGCGTAAAGATACCTGTTATGCCATTGGAGTTTCGGCTGGATCCTTCAATTTAAAAATAACTTTTTATGAGTAAATACAATGATACAAGAGCAAAGCAGTATGCACGATAGCAATGGAATCTTAAATGAGAACAATTGTTCTTCAGGTTTAAGCACTTGTTCTACATGAACAGAGTACAATAAGACACAATAATATAGTACTTAAAAATAGAAAATGAGCTCATAGACCTTACCACATTCTTGGTTCGGGACCAGTACAGAACAAGGCGTTCCAAGTCATCGTCCAGTAAATGTGTCTCAGGAGAACGTAAGGGAATTTGATGAGTTTCTTTGCCAGTGAAGTACGTTTTCTTCAGGTAATTCGGATACTGCCACCAAGCATTCTTGAAGATAGCAGAGGTATTAGCATAGGTTACCTCATCCTGAGTTTCCAAATCGGTCCTTATCTATAGAGAAAAATTTGCTGCATTATAACCATCATGGAGGTAGAATGTATGGGACAAAGCAAAGTAATTGCCATGAATAACATTACTTACACATAACTCCTGGACAAACACCTGTAACTAAAATTTTCCTTCATCTTCAGTATAATATTTCCATGATGGGAAGATATGCACATAGGATTTAACAACATCAAATGCGATAGATGCTAAACTACGACTGGCTGGTTGTGCTTACTCCACAGGAATAGGCGTACTAACTGGTGGAGTTGGGGTTCGCCGTGGTAGTACTGGTGCTTTGGGCATTGGTGCTGCCTTACTAACTGCTCTTGTTTGGGAGCTCTGTGGTGGATATGGTGCTATGTCAACAGGAACTGGGTTACTATCTGCTGGGGTTGGGGTTAGATTGGGTGAAGTTGGTTCTGTGTCGATCATAGCAGGGTTACAATCTACGAGAGTCTGGGGTATGTGTGGTAGGGCTGGTTCCCGTGCATGTACAACCGGGGTGCTATCCCCACCAAGAGGTAGCATTGTTTTATTTGAAGACTGTGTTTTTACTCCACTAGATATTGCCATCACCCGCTCCAATTCAAATGGCTGATAAAAAAGAAACATAGTTGAATGTACAAACATTGTATGATAGACAAATGCAATAGATAGTGTGGAAAAAAGAGGACATGAAATAGTTGACATGTATATTGTTTGACTAAAAAGGATAGCATGGCATAATTTCACATATATGATGTCTATCTAAACTGGATATCATAGCATGCCATAATTCAAAGATATGATGACTAACTAAACAGGATGGCATGAGATAATTATATGATGTCTTTAGTAAACAGGTTCGCATGACATAATTCATGTTATCTAAGTAATCAAGATTGCGTGATTTAATTCACATATGTGATTTATATGCTAAGCAGAGGGCATTCACATATATGATGTCTGAACTAAGAACATGGTGTTGAATATTGTGTATATGATGCCTAAATTATGCAATGCAAGACACCATATGCATGATATGAGCAGTATAATCATGCCAAGTTAGAGCATACACCTTGGTGGGGGAATATGACTATTCATCTGTCCGTGAATCCATCTCCGAGGAGCTATCGGGACCCAACAAGAGACCTGCTTTGACAGGTAGCACTATTTGCTCTGAAGACCTTGTTTTCACTCTAGATTTTTCCATTACCCACTCAAATGGCTAATTCACAAGAAGTAGTTTAATGTACAGTCAACAAATGGAAATGTAATGAAGAAAAGGATGGGCAAGATATCATTCAAATATATTATGCCTGGTTAAACAGGATGGCATTGCATATTTACATATATTATGGCTGGCTAAAAGAGATGAGACTGCATAATTCCCATATATGATATAGAAACTAAACATGTGACATTGCAGAATATGTATAAACTAAGCAGATGACATATATGAGGCACTGCAAGGCAAAATATGCATGATATAACCAACATCATCATGCCAAATTAGAGGAAACACCTAGGGGAATAAATAGGAGTGCTCAGCTACGTCTGAATCCGCCTCAGAACAGATATCATCCTCTAGATTACAATCCGGAGAGGGGGGGAAGGGTTTGCCATTGAACCCACCATGGAGTGATGTCTGCATGACATTGTATTACCGCGCAAAACTCTTCTCTTTTTCTCTACATGTTTAGCATGACTGTGTACAATATCTGACATGCATACAAAAAAAATATAGTGAGATTTGTAAGGAGAGCATGCAGAAATCTAGAGTGATGGTAACAACCAGTGGATGGATCCAAAAATAATGATAACAGGCTGATGATAGCTTTAATTTAATAAAAAGACAGGTGACGATTGCTTTACTATTTGTTTCCCACCCAAAATGAACAACATAGGCATACCATAGGTGAACCAGATAATAGATATAGATACTATTCATAGCCGCCTCAATATGTGCCTCAAAAGTAATTTTAAAACTCAGGTTTGAACATTAATTTGGACCTGACTTGGAGTCTAAGAGGTGAACATGATGATAAAGTAGCAGGTAATATTAAGCAATGCATAACATAAGAAGAAACAAAAGAGTGCGACCTCTCTTGTGGACCCGTGTACTCCTCAGGTTCATCTGCTAAGTCCATGATGGTGATGTAGTTGCGATGGGTGCTAGCGGCAGGGAAGGAGATCTAAGGCGGTGAAAGACGGCCAGGAGTCGTGATGTCTGGTTTGGTGGATGCTTCTGTCAATGTAGCAGCTCAAGTGAGGTGGACGACATCGCGGCAGGAGCAGGACAAACCACACAAAGTTTTCTTAGACACCTACCTGTAACTGAAGTAATTCTATAAGGGCTCCTTTAGCTTGCAGGATTCTAAAAATGCAGGGATAGGAAAAACACAAGACTATGATAGGAATGCACATGGGAAACAGAGCATTTGTAAACACATGATTTCTGTCAACTTGGGTGTTCGATTCACAGGAATTGGAAGAGCAGAGGAATGGAAAGAAACATGGCCAAATTAAAGTGAAACCATATGAAAGTGTGTACAATTAGAATGTTATTCTGCCACTAATGCACTTGGTCTTGTTTTCATGCATAGGATTTTGAAAAGTAGGTCCAGATGGATGTTCTATTGCATTCCTTTCAAAAAAATGCATGAATAATTGAATAATAGAGTGCCATAGGAAAATTTCCTATTGCTATGTTTTTCATTTGAACCAAAATAGCCCTAATGGATCGACATGAATGTAGAGTAATAAGTGATGCGACAAGTGTACAACCTCTTTGTCGTAGCCATGTCGACATCAACATCATTGGGTTGGTCGCTGAAGAAGTTGAGGCAGAGGTGGCTATCAGAGGTGTGGACGAAGATCTGAGGAATCTGTAGACGGCGTCCAGGGCACTGCTCTGTTGTGATGGATGGTTCTGTCATTGGAGCAGCTCTGGTGAGCCGTACGACGTCGAGGCTGAAGCAGTACAAGACAGTCATCATTAATCTCAAGTGGGATTCTAATAGCATCTCCAATAGATGATGTAAAATACATTACCAAAAAGTGATAGATGTAAAATTTACATCACCAAAGAACACCTGACTACAACATATGAGGTAAAGACTGTTGACTCTGAACTTAACTGTTGAAACTGAAATTTACTGTGGAATCTGAATGTTACTGTCAAAACTGAATGCAATGGTAGCAGAGAGGCACTTCACATGTAGTTTAGGGAGGGCCTGCAGTTCATCTTCAACCTCCACCCCCCTGAGCCGCCAGCCACCACCGGCCGAAGCGCCGTCCCGCGCTGCCCCGAAACCACTCCCCACCACCGATCCACCGCCGCCCCAGCCAATTCTCTAGCCCCCCCCACGCCGAGCTTTTTCTCCGGCGATCCTCACGCCACCGGCCCACCATCGCACCCCCATCGCCAGCGACCACGCCGCCCCCACCCTGAACCCTAAGATAGATAGTGGGGTACCTCTCTGACGAGCCCCCCTCCCCGCTGCGGGTGGTTCTTCCTTAACTCCGGCGAGCCCCCCACCCCCTGAAAATCGACTGACCCAAAAGTCAATTCAGTTGACTGAAGTGTAGCTAAATCGGAGCAGAGCAACAACATGAGCGAGGGGGAGAGCAGAGCAGCACCGCGAGCGAGCAAGAGCTGGAGCAGCAGCAACATGAGCGAGCGAGAGCCGGAGCAGCAACAGCAAATATGGCTGGTATGGATGCCGCCACCGAAGGGCCCTCACACTGGGGGAGAGCCACCATGGAGATGTCGCCCGCGGTGCTGGCTTCGAGGTAGTCGTGCCATGGGGGTGCGATATGGAGCACCGTCGGCGCCGGGAGGTCGACTTAAGGAGAAGGTGCAATGCGATGAGTGTACAACCTCTTTGGTGGCGCCGAGTAGGCCTCGGCTTCATTCGAGGAGTCAGTAAGGATGTTGCGGTTCTGGTGGAACAGGTTAAGGCGGCGCTGTGGGGATGGAGCAGCCGCGATAGACGAGGCGATCGTCAGAGGAGCTCATTGGAGGTGGAGGACGGGGCGACTGATACGTCTCCGTCGTATCTATAATTTTTGATTGTTTCATGCCAATATTATACAACTTTCACATATTTTTGGCAAACTTTTATATGATTTATTGGACTAACCTATTGATCCAGTGCCCAGTGCCAGTTCCTGTTTTTTGCATGTTTTTTATCCCAAAAAATCCATATCAAACAAAGTCCAAATGCAATAAATTTTTACGGAGAATTTTTTTGGAATATGTGTGATTTTGGGAGTTGGAATCACCGCAAACGGAGGCCCACATAGCCCACAAGACACCAGGGCGTGCCCCAGGCCCCTGGCGCGTGGTGGTGGGTTGTGCACTCCTCGAATGTCAGTTGGAGATCTACTTCGGGCGCAAGGAAGCTTATATCCGGAAAAAATCATGTTAACATATTAGTGCAATCAGAGTGACGGATCTCCCAGAATATAAGAAACGGTTTTCGGCTAGATCTGGGGAGCGCGAAACAGAAGAGAATAGAGAGGGAGATCCAATCTCGGAGGGGCTCCCGCCCCTCCGCCTCCATGGAGGCCATGGACCAGAGGGGGAACTCTCCCCCCATCTAGGGGGGAGGCTAAGGAAGAATAAGAAGGTGGGGGGCTCTCTCACCCTCTCTCCGGTGGTGCCGGAGTGCCGCCGGGGCTAGGATCGTGACGACGATCTACATCAACAATCTTGCTACCGTCAACACCAATTCTCTCCCCCTCTATGCAGCGGTGTAACATCCCTTCTCCCCGCTGTAATCTCTACTTAAACATGGTGCTCAACCCCATATATTATTTCCCAATGATCTATGGTTATCCTATGATGTTTGAGTAGATCCGTTTTGTCGTGTGGGTTAATCGTGATCTTGGTTGGTGTGATTGTATATTTTATTTATGGTGTTGTCCTATGGTGCCCTCCATCTCGTGCAAACATGAGGGCCCCCCGCTATAGGGTGTTGCAATATGTTCATGGTTTGCTTATTGTCAGTGTTGTGGGGGTGACATCAGCCTAAACGCGGATAAGTGGGTTATGGCGTATGGGAGTAAAGAGGACTTGATACTTAATGCTATGGTTGGGTTTCACGACCGTAATGATCTTTAGTAGTTGCAGATGCTTTCTAGGGGTCCAATCATAAGTGCATATGATCCAAGTAGAGAAAGTATGTTAGCTCATGCCTCTCCCTCATATAAAATTACAAGAATGATTACCGGGACTTGTTATTTTCTTGTTGACAAAAGCTATCCACTTTTATTACCTTGCAATTTATTTGTAGTTTTATTCTCGCAAAATACTCGTAGTTTTATTCTTGCAAAATAGTTTCATACTTGTTTCCGGTAAAGCAAACGTCAAGTGTGCGTAGAGTTGTATCGGTGGTTGATAGAACTTGAGGGAATATTTGTTCTACCTTTAGCTCCTCATTGGGTTCGACACTCTTATTTACCGAAGAAGGCTACAAATGATCCCCCATACTTGTGGGTTATCAAGACCTTTTTTCTGGCACCGTTGCCGGGGAGCAATAGCGTGGGGTGAATATTCTTGTTTGTGCTTGTTTGCTTTATAACTAAGTAGTTTTTATTTCCTATTCTAAGTTGTTCTCTATCTTTAGTTATGGATATGGAACACGAAACACGAAAAAAATGAGTTGTACTTGGTACTCATGGAGATGGGGAACCTCCTAAAATCCTCGATGCTCGTTATGTGAAAAATATTATGCACTACTTTGATAATCCTTAGAAAACCTCATTCAACTATATAATGGGAGTAACGTTGGATCAACGTGAATACTCTAGGGATTATCGGTTGACACAAAAGGGAAACTATCATGGGATCAAATTTATATGTTGCATTGGTATGCTCGGGATTTATGCTTGAGATATGATTATACTTGTTACTTTAGGATGAAGTCTCCACACCTTCCCTTTTCATGCAATTTTAATGATAATGAAACCTTGGCTTCTTATGCCAATGGTATATATGATTACTATGATGTGGAACGAATAGAAGAATTTATTGCTTTTAAGGGTGCTTATGAAGTTGAATCTTTGTTTGAAAAGTTTGAAGCTTTTGATGATTCAGTTTATAGACCTGAAAATTTTGCTATCCTTAAATATTGCTATGATAATTATAAATACAATTCCGATATTGATGAATTTATTGAGAAAGTCTCCGCTGTCCAAGAAGACACTAATATTTTGCAGGAGTCTATGGAAGAAGAAATTGATGAAACTATGAGCTCATTGGATAAAAAATATGATGAGAAGAGCGAAGAACAAAAGGTGGAAGAGCAGATTAGCTACCCGTGCCCACCTTCTAATGAGAGTAACTCTTCAACTCGTACATTGTTTAATTTCCCTTCATCCTTACCGAAGGATGAATGCTATGATAATTGCTATGATCTCGTTGATTCTTTTGAAAGATCCCTTTTTGATGAACTTGATGCTTGTTATGCTTGTGGCCATGATGCCAATATGAATTATGCTTATGGAGATGAACTTGCTATAATTCCTTATGTTAAGAATGAAATTGTTGCTATTGCACCCACACATGATAGTCCTATTATCTTTTTGAATTCTCCAAACTACACTATATCGGAGAAGTTTGTTCTTATTAAGGATTAGATTGATGGGTTGCGTTCTACCACTACACATGATGATTTTGATGAATATAATATGCATGTGCTTTCTGCTCCTACTTGCAATTATTATGAGAGAGGAATTACATCTCCACCTCTTTATGTTTCCCAGATGATAAAATTGCAAGAAACTGCTTATGCTATGTATTGGCCTTTACTTGATGTGCATGAATTGTTCTTGTATGACATGCCGATGCATAGGAAGAGACTTAAACTTCGTCATTGCATGATATATTTTTCTTTGTGCTCACTACGAATTCCAAATCATTGTTAATTAAAATTGGCTTTGATATATCTTGGGATCCGGGTGGATCCATTACTCGAGCACCTTATGCCTAGCTTAATGGCTTTAAAGAAAGCGCTGCCAGGGAGACAACCTGGAAGTTTTAGAGAGTCATTTATTTCTATTGAGTGCTTTTATAAATTTTAAAAACAAAGAAATATAGAGGGGAACTTAAAACTTCACAAAAAGAAAAGGGAAAGTGAGATAGATGAGCACCCTGGAAGCGGGAGCATGCCTTGAACTTTGTTCATGCCCACACGGAAACTTTGTGAATCTTGAATTGCAGAAAATTTTCAACAAAAATAATTATCCCCTTGTACAATTCCATTGTATTATAAAAATGATGTGCCAAGATTTGCCTTTAGGATGTTTAGATTGCTTGTTGGTATGTGCGGTGCAGAAAAAGAAACTTTAGCTGTAGTGCGTGATTCTACATTTTTTACTGGAACGATGAAAGTTTATGAAACCTTTTGCACAGTATTTCTATACAAATTTTTTATTTTTCCTAATTGTTTCAGAATTTTTGGAGTAATAGAAGTATGGTGAATTTTCAGATTACTACAGACCATCCTGTTTAAGACAGATTATATTTTTGATGCATTGTTTTGCTTGTTTTGATGAAACTATCGATTCTACCAGTGGAATAAGCCATGAAAAAAGTTATATTACAGTAGCTACAATGAAAAAAATAAAATATAAATTGGTTTGCAACAGTACTTAGAGTAGTGATTTGCTTTATTATACTAATGGATCTTATCGAACTTTCTGTTGAGTTTTGTGTGGATGAAGTGATCAAAGATCGAGGAGGTCTCAATATGAGGAGAAGGAGGAGAGTCAAGAGATAAAGCTTGGGGATTCCCAAGGCAACCCAAGTAAATATTCAAGAAGACTCAAGCATCTAAGCTTGGGGATGCCCCAGAAGGCATCCTGTAATGCCCGGATAATCAAGCTACAGTAATCCCCTACTAATGATGCCAAGTCATCACTGTTACTGTTGCTAATCTCACTTTGTTTCAAAACTAATTCAAATTCAATTTTAAACATTAAAGTCAAACAATTAAAGTTTTCAAATGCCAAAACAAAAATGTTTGTTGGGTTGCAAATATTCACTAGGTAATTATCATGTGGCAACCGACATCATTTGGCTGTCCCTTTAATCCCTAAGAAAATATAAAGTGGTCCAACGGCACATATTATGGGCTTTCAAATATAAACAAATGTTTATATTTTTGCCAAACCACTTGAAAACTTTTGTGCTATCTCAAAATATTTCCCACTAATTATGTGCCAGATTTTAAGTTGGCCTAAATTCATTTGCTATGGGAATTAAGTAGAAAACAGTACCAAAGTATTAATACAAAGAATATGGAGAAGGGGCTAAGTGCACACTATGCATTGGAAAGCCTAGTGCTACAGTAGCATGGCCCGAGCCCACCATGGCCTTCTCCTTCTTCTTCTGTACAGAGAGACAGAGCCATGGCCTTGGCCTCTGGCCGGCCGTCCACGCGTCCGATGAGCTCGTGTCGAGCATCCATGACACCCCGAGATGGATAAGACCAGCCCCCTCCTCCCCGAAACCCTAGCATCCCCTTTTTCTTCCTTCTCGCGCCCCTGCCTCTCCTGCTCGACGCTCATGTGTTGCCGTTGAAAGCTAGAGAAAGAGAGATGATTTGTTGCACAGTTTTCTTATTGACATCACGGGTATAAATACATGTACAAGGGCTGCATGGATCAGCTAACCACCAAGCTAATCTAGGAAGAAAGGATAAGTGGATAGCTATCCTATACATGCGCTAACAAACCGACTGCCATGGCAGCGTATAGCACGGGCAGTTTCAACACCCCCCGCAGTTGAAGCCTCGCCGTCGGTGATGCAGAGACTGGACCGAAAATCCGTGAAGACGGACGGCGGCAGCCCCTTGGTCATGATGTCGGCGAATTGCTGCGAGGTGGGAACATGAAGAACCCAAATGTGGCCGAGCGCAACTTTCTCTCATACAAAATGGATGTCAAGTTCGATGTGTTTCTTTCGGCGATGATGCACCGGGTTGGCGGACATGTAGACCGCGGACACATTGTCGCAGTACACCAACGTGGCACGGCTGACCGTGCAGTGCAGCTCCGTGAGAAGCTGCCGCAACCAGGAGCACTCAGCGACGGTGTTCGCAACAGCACGGTACTCAGCCTCAACGCTCGAGCACGAGACTGTAGGCTGCCGCTTTGAAGACCATGAGATGAGTGCCGGGCCGAGGTAGAGGCTGTACCCCGAGGTTGAGCGGCGTGTGTCCGGGCAACCCGCCCAGTCGGCGTCGGAGTAGGCGACGAGGTCGAGCGATGATGATGCCGGCAGCGTGAGGCCGAGGGCCGGTGTGCCGCGAATATACCGAAGCACCCACTTCACCAAGGCCCAGTGTATGTCACGGGGTGCATGCATGTGCAAGCAGACCTGCTGCACCGCGTACGTAAGATCAGGGTGCGTCAGTGTAAGGTACTGCAGCGCGCCAACAATGCTGCGGTAGAATGGGCCATCGGCGGCGAGAGCGCCATCCGTCGAGGGCACCTTGCCCTTGGTGTTAACTGGAGTGGAGGCGGGCTTGCAGTTTGTCATACCAGCACGTTCGAGGAGCTCCAATGCATACTTGCGCTAGCAAAGGAAGAATCCATCAGGGCGCCGTGTCACTTCCACGCCTAGGAAGTAATGCAGAGCGCCTAGGTCTTTCAATGCGAACTCACCCTGGAGCCGTGAGATGAGACGGCGAAGGAGCGTGTCGCTGGAGGCCGCCAGCACGATGTCGTCGACGTATAGTAGGAGATGCGCGGCGTCCCCTCCTTGCTGGTACACGAACAAGGATGCGTCAGAACGCATCGACACGAAGCCCAGCTCGACGAGGAAACCGGTGATCCGGTGGTACCACGCCCGCGGCGCCTGTTTGAGGCCGTAAAGCGAGCGCGAGAGGAGACACACGTCGCCAGGGTGGCTAGCATCAACAAAGCCGGCCGGCTACTGGCAGTAAACACGCTCTGCGAGATGGCCGTGGAGGAACGCGTTCGACACATCCAGTTGGTGGACATGCCAATTGCGCGACATGGCGAGCTGTAGGACGCAGCGAATGGTCGCCGGCTTGACGACCGGCGCGAAGGTGTCGGTGAAGTCGACGCCAGCGCGTTGTCGAAACCCGCACACCACCCATCGGGCTTTGTAGCGCTCGAGCGTCCCGTCAGGCTGAAGTTTGTGATGGAAGACCCATTTGCCGCTGATTACATTTGCACGCGGCGGACGGGGAACCAACTGCCAAGTGTGGTTGCGTTGGAGCGCCTCAAACTCCTCATGCATGGCTGCGGACCAATGGGGATCACGCAACACGGCGTGCACACTCACCGGAAGAGGAGCTGGCGTGGATGATGAAGTGGTGGCGGTGCAGACGTACTGGTCATCTGGGTAACGACGGCTCGGGCGATGCACTCCAGCACGAGCGAGTGTGAGAACACGAGGCCCTACCGGAAGTGGAGCCACACCCACAGCACTGGAGCTAGTGCCTCCCGCAGTTGCAGCCAGGGCAGTGGGATCAGGTGCCGCCGAATCGGCTGCCACGCCAGCCGAAACGCTTGCCATGGCAGCAGAATTGGTGGCTGCGGCTGCAGAATTGGTCGTCGTAGCAGCAGCCCCGCCCGACGCAGGCGACGGGCCAGGTGGTGTAGCAGGGGTGCCCGGCGACCCACGCGAGCATGGTGGTGAGCCAGGTGACGTCGGAGCACACTGAGTGGAGCGAGGCCGCCGGGAGACCGTGGCCTCCAAGGGCAGCACGACACGCGACGAGCTCGAAGGCAACGGCGAGGGCGGCGGAGCAGCGACAACTTGCTTAAATGGAAAAACCAGCTCATCAAAATACACATGCCGAGAGATGATCACGCGATGGGAGGCCGGATCATAGCAACGGTAGCCTTTAGTATTCGCCGGATATCCAAGAAAGATGCATGGGAGGGATCACGGTGCAAGTTTGTGGGGTGTGGTGGCGGTGATGTTGGGGTAGCAAAGGCAACCGAATACGCGAAGGTCATCGTAGGAAGGTGGATGGCCATAGAGGAGATGGTAGGGAGTGAAGTTACCACGGGGACGGCATGGGCGCATGTTGAGAAGGCGCGTGGAGGTGGCGAGAGGTTCGGGCCAGAAGCGAGGAGGCACGGCGGCGTGGAGGAGCAGAGTGCGTACGCCGTCATTAAGGGTGCGGAGCATGCGCTCGGCACGACCGTTCTGCTGAGACGTGTAGGGACACGTGAGCCAAAGAATGGAGCCGTGTGCAGCGAGCAGAGAGTGCACGCTGTGGTTATCAAACTCACCCCTGTTATCCGTCTGAAGCCCAAGGATTATATGGCGAAATTGCGTGTAAACAAATGTGAAAAAAGAGGTGAGCACGGCGAGCACGTCAGACTTACGGCGAAGAGGGAAGGTCCAAACGAAATGCGAGAAATCATCAAGCAACACCAAGTAATACTGAAAACCAGAATTGCTTATTACGGGAGATGTCCAGACATCACAGTGGAGTAATTCAAACGGGAAAGTAGAAACACTAGTTGAATTTGAAAATGGGAGACGTGTGTGTTTGCCGAGTCGACACGACGAACAAGAATGCATCTCCCTCTTATTACAACTGAAGGAAAAATCTGATAGGATGTGATGCAACGAAGACGCGCCGGGGTGTCCAAGATGTGCATGCTAGATGTCGACGCCAACGGAGAGCACGACTGGAGTAGAAGTGGTGGACGATGGCCGGAGCGGGTAAAGGTCGCCTGGGCTCTCACATCGGAGCAGTACCGTCTTGGTCTAGAGATCCTTAACAGTGAAACCAATAGCGTCAAATTCAACTGTGACGGGATTATGTCTAGTGAGTGCACGAACGGAAATGAGGTTAGTAATAAGATTAGGAGAAACAATAATATCACGAAGATGAATTGGATCACCAGAGGAAGGAAGGGAGAGAGCACCGCGATGAGTGATTGGAAGAGATGACCCGTCCCCTAGAATGATACGGGTGGGAGTAGGGAAAGGATAGGAGTGAGAAAGAATACCCGGATGCGACGCCATGTGTGAGGACGCGCCGGTATCCATGTACCAGTTGCCATTGCTAGTGTAGTTGTGCGGCGACGGGGCCTGCTGGAGAGCAGCGAGGAGCGCAGGGTCGGTGGTGGACGAGGACGCGCCATGCCATGCGTTGCTCGGTGCAGGTGGCCACGACGAAGGAGCAGGGCCGCCGTACTGCGGCGCGGCGAACATGTCCTGGTGACCAGCAGGGCGTGGCCCGAGGATGCCGGGCTGGGGCGCGCGTGTGGGCGGCATGGCTCATGCGTGGACGACACCGGTCCATGGGTTCACGCCACCGAACCAGGGCGCTGGGGCAGCTTGGGGAGCAGGCGGACGACCACCACCAGAGGAACCAGCGGCTCGGGGGCGCCCATCATTGCCCTGCTTCTTCTTGCGGGTGTTGCCCGAAGCAGTAGGAGGGGCTGGCGTGGGGACGGATGGAGCCGCTGCAGGAGCCGCCGGCGTGGGCACAGCCGACATGGTGCGCGCGACGAGGGCCGCCTGGGAGCGCTGGAGCGTCGACTGCCTCATGCGGCGCTCTTCAAGGTGCAAGTAGTTGACGGCGCGCGCGAACGTCGGCTCGGTGAGGAGGTTTAGGTTGGAGGCAGTGTTGGCGTAGTCCGGCCCGAGCCCACGGATGAGGTTGGCGAGCATGGTGGCGTCGGAGACAGGGGCGCCCACGTCCTTCAGCTCGTCCGCAAGAACTTTGATGCGAAGGAAGTAGTCGAACAAGCTCATCCCATCCTGCATGAGAGTGTAAAACTCCGTGGTGAGCAGTACCTGACGTTGCAGCTGGTTGTCCAGGAAGAGTTGGTAGATCGAGGTCCATGCCCCCAGCATGGTGTCGTTGTCGCGGATGACGTGCGAGAGGATCTCACGGCTCACCGTACAGTAGAGCCACTTGACGATGGTGGCGTCCACCGCTAGCCAGTGATCGTCGCCGAGCATGGCGAGCGCGTCGATCGAGCCGTCGACGTGATCGCGGATCCCAAACTCCCGGAAGGTGAGAGAGAAGTAGGTACGCCAAGTAGATAATGACGGGGTGTGGAGATCGAGTGTGATGGGGATGTGGTCTTGGATGTGGAGGTGGCGGAGGGAGGCGACATTGACGGGCTCAACAACAGCGAAAGGATTGACGTCGCCGCCGGAGACGGAGGAGCGAGGAGAGGCCATGGCCGCGAGAAGTCAGCGGAAGTGAAGACGATCAAGGATGAGCGTCTGATACCATGAAAGCTAGATAAAGAGAGATGATTTGCTGCACAGTTTTCTTATTGACATCACGGGTATAAATACATGTACAAGGGCTGCATGGATCAGCTAACCACCGAGCTAATCTAGGAAGAAAGGATAAGTGGATAGCTATCCTATACATGCGCTAACAAACCGACTGCCATGGCAGCGTATAGCACGGGCAGTTTCAACAGCCGTCACCGCCTCGCCATCGTTGTCGCGGACACCGGCATCTCTGGCATGCGGGAGTACGTCCATAAGGCCCGCCGCGGCTAGCTTCGTCCGTCCTGGCGACCAAATCAAGCCGGGACGCCCTTGAACCGTCGCTATCATCCGTCTTCTCCGCCACGGTCGCCATCGTCAACCATCATTGTCGCGGCCACCGGAGCGCCCGCCACGACTCCTTCTTCCTCCTCTGCTCCGTCGTCGCAGTCGCCGGGAACCGCCGCCTCGAGCCTTCCCCGAGCACATCTTTGCACACCTGCAAGCGCGATGTAAGCTCCTGCCTTTCCCCTCTTTCTCACGCGCGGTTTCGTCCCCGTAGCCGTCGCTAGCAACCTCACCGGAGCTCGGCTCCTCTGTGCAGCTATTCGCCATTCGTCATGGTCGTGCCTAGGCCCCGCGCTTGTTGCATCCACGCCTGTGGCTGCCCACGAGCTCGCACTGCCGTGCCCCTGGACCGCGCCCCTCCTTCCGCTCCTCGCAGTCCGCGCTCGCTGAACCCGCTGCCGCCAGCCACGCTCCGGCAATGGCCTCGTCGTCCCGCGCTGGACGCGCACAGGCACAGCCCCTGTGCAGGCCACCGCTGCCCCTTCACCTACGCGTCGCCTTGCTGCTCGCGCGCTGCGCCCCCTGGCCAGCGTTGTGACCGCCGGCGTGCCCGTGTGCGTGCGTGCGTGCTGTGTGTGTGGTGTGTGCGTGCAGTGTGTGTGTGTGTGTTGAGTGTGGCCGTGCCCACCTCCGGCCGCCTCCGCTTCTATCCTCGCCCGCCTCTGGCTACCGCTGCTCGCTGCTCCGCTGCTGCGCTACTCGCTGCCTGCTACTAGTGTAGCGCTGCTACAGTAACATTCAGTTACTGTAGCAGCAGCTAGCTTTTATAAAACAACATTGGTTAACCCCTTGAACAACCTCAAATTAGCAACAAAACAAGCTTGAACATACATAAAATTTATATGGGCGTGTAGTACACTTGGTAGGGTACAGTTCTTTCCATTGGACCAAATACAAGAGTCACCTAGATTAATTCCTATAAAAATGACAAAAGTCTATGTTCTGTTAACTGCAAGAACTGAAAAACAGATTCTGAAATTGACATCCAGTAGCACTTTTCAAACGAAGTTTTGGACAGGCAAATGGGCACTAATGTAGATGAACTTGAAACTGTCATGTAGATCATGGAAAGGTGATAAAAATTGGTAAAGGGAACTACGCCATAGGATGGACAGAACTACAGTTATAGCCTTCGGAAAACAACCAAGTGATGTTTAAAACTGAGGATTTCTCAGACTTAGCCAATTTTCAGGGATTTCCAAATAACTGTTTACATCTTCTCTAATTCATAGAAATGAAACCATAGCTCGGATCAAAATACTTTATACATGAAAGTTGCTCAGAATGACGAGACGAATCCGAATACGCAGTCTATTTACCTGTCAGATGCCTCTAACTATTTGAACATGGAACATTCCCCCTCCAGTCATCTATCTGATACAGGTCCGGAACCGGGAATACATTCCCGGTTGAATTCTCCCTTCACCTATATCGTGTAGCCATACGTTAGGTCACTCCCGGCTCAACCTATTGCCATGTTATGCTTTGAGATCTAAGTTTGATTATATTTACTGTCCCCCTCTTCTCTTCAGTAGACCCCGTGGCGGCTGCTGATGCCGCTGTGATCGACTACGTCACCGACGACCCCTCCTTGCCAGAGCAACCAGGCAAGTCCCCCCTTTGATCATCCCGATATCGCCCATTTCCTTTCTCTCATGCTTGCATTAGATTTTGCTACTGTAACTGTTTGCTCCTAGTCTGATGCATAGCCTGCTTTTGTAACCTGCTTATTGTTACCTACCTGCTTATCCTAAACTTCTTAGTATAGGTTGGTTAGTGATCTATCAGTGACTCTCACCTTGTCCTTGTTGCCCCTGCTTCATCATCGAAGACCCGATCAACGGGATCGAAGACCAGGCCCCGGCACCGCACATCACTTTCCCCTAGTTGTACGACTCTGCAGAGTTACCATCGAGTGCCTAGGGTGGAACCTCTTACATCACTCATGATGAGATCTCTATAGTATAGCTATACGGTCGAGGTCATTGAGGGTGATTTCCTCCTTAACCACTTTCGTTACGGCTCTTTCGTGCAACCCCTCAAGTGTGAACCTCGAGGGTGGATCCTCTTACATTCACCTTTATGATAACATCGAGTGGAATTCACCGGGGGTGATTCCTCGGGTTTTCCCCTTGGTGTCAGACACACAGTTACTATGGTTACTATGACTTTACACTGAACCATGTTACTAAAGACGGGTAGTCCCTGAGGGGTACCCGCGCGAGCTTAATTGCGAGTGATGTGGAGACGGGTTGACCTAGAGGGTGCCCGCGAGATACTTACGAGGCGTGGCCGGGCATTCTTAGCCCTTGCCGCAAGTACTCGAGACGGGGCAATGGGGTCACATCTTTCGTGAGTCTCTGCTTGTTACCGCGCGTTCCTAATCCTCTACGATTTGGATATTTGATCTGAGTGGCCTCTGGCCTGATAGCACTAACCATCACGTGGGCATAGTATGGGCGTTCTGCGTCGTATGCATCAACCGAAGCTTAATAGATGTCAGCGATTGAGCGGCGCGCGCCGGGTTGGACTGCGTAAGCACCTGCCTTTTTGAAGGAGGTAGCTAGGTCTGCTCACCGGCCGCGTACGCAACGTGCAGGAGTTCCCGAGGAGATGGCCCATGACCCCTGGGGGCATAGGTTTAGTCCAGCGTGCTGACCTCTCTATTAAGCCTAGGTCGGGTTGCGGCGTATTGTTTGGCCGAGGCCGGACATGACCCAGGAAAGTGTGTCCGGTCGGAGTTAATCGAGCGTGGTGGGTAAGTTGGTGCACCCCTGCGGGGAAGAAAACATCTATCGATAGCCTGTCCTACGGTAACATGCACTTGGAGTTGTATCCCGATCGATACAACTAGAACTGGATACTTGAGATGAGACATGGATATGAGAAATGGATAGTATGGCTCTGGGGTTGCTTTCTCGCAGGGAGTCGAGAAAGGACCTCTGGCTGAGGTTGATAACACTTCTACCTTACTTTATGCTACTCTACTCCCTCCGGTTGCTGCAAGATGGTGGTTTCCAGAAGATTCTAGTCTTCGATAGGCTAGGCTTTCCCCTTCTCTTCCGGCATTCTGCAGTCCTGTCCACAGATACAACCCTTTTCATTGATACCGATGCATATGTAGTGTAGATCTTTGCTTGCGAGTACTTTGGATGAGTACTCATGGTTGCTTTGCTCCCCCTTTTCCCCTTTCTTCTTCTTTCCGGTTGATGCAACCAGATGTCGGAGCCCAGGAGCCAGATGCCACCGCCGACGCTTACTACTACATGGAGGCCGCCGATGACCAGGAGTAGTTAGGAGGCTCCCAGGCAGGAGGCCTTGCCTTTTCGATTGTTGCTACTTTTGTGCTAGCCTTCTTAAGGCAAACTTGTCTAACTTATGTCTATACTCAGATATTGTTGCTTCCGCCGACTCTTGTGTTTTCAAGCTATTGTATTCGAGCCCTCGAGGCCCCTGGCTTGTAATATAAAGCTTGTATTATTTTAATTTATGTCTAGAGTTGTGTTGTGATATCTTCCCGTGAGTCCTTGATCTCGATCGTACACATTTGCGTGTATGATTAGTGTACGATTGAATCGAGGGCGTCACAAGTTGGTATCAGAGCCGACTGCCTGTAGGAAGCCCCCTTTCCAACTCCTTGGCCAAAGTTGAGTCTAGTCGTCGAAAACTGTTTTACTAACTTGGCTATGTGGCTTACGGGCCCATGTTACCATTAGGTGGTATTAGGATATTTTATTCCTCGTCTTTACTCTGGGACTCTGATCTCTCATCTATTCGGGTTAAACATTTTACTAACTCTGACATTAGGTTCTCGTACCCACTTCCTCCCAAAGAGCCCCGACATTTCCGATGATCGCTTACTTCGCCAGAAGATTCTGCGAATACTCCTCGATGTTTCTCGAGACCCTGTGCCAACTGCCTTGCAGTTCCTGACCATCGATAACCCCCCTGAATAACATCCTTGCCGCTTGTACCTTCATCCCTAGTTGCTCATGTTATTACAAGATACCACTAGTACTCTTTGTTGTTCCGAGAATCCTTTGTTCCTTGTGCTTTGCAGCTTCTTTTCGAACTGAGGATAATTCACTTAACCGGGGTTCATTCATCCCCAGTTGTTCATTTTCTTTCCAAATAGCTGAAAAGGCTATTTGATCTTTCAAAATCCTCTGCAACCTATTGCTCTTTATTCTCCTTGCCTGCTTGCATTAGGATTAATTCCATATGTCTAGCAATATTCTTTAAAATTCTTTGTGATTGTCATTCTGTTCCTACAGATTTAGTGTGTGTGCGAATACTCGCAATCATCAATCAATCCTTGGAAATTTTCTTTCTGGCTCAAACATCCTTCCAGGTATGAGCTGGCTCTTGCCCAATCCAGATTTGATCGGGTACACCTCTAAGTCTATTCAACTTACTCATCTTTTGATCAGAGCCGCTGCTTCTGATCCTTCGTCTTGAAATCATTATTCCTTTGTACCCAAGCATCGAATTATTCAGATGTTCTTTAATCTGAAGCCTTTGCATTCTTTCTTCTTCTGGTTGAGTACCGATACTCACATCAGATCCTATGTGGACCGCCAGATCCTTTGTTTGATTTTATCTAACAACGTCCTTCATATTCAATAACCTTTTGGAGCCTTTCCTCAGATACATAAAGCCTTTGGTAAATTGTATCATCTGCGTTCTCAACCATGCTCTGCCTTCGAGCTTGTGTTATTTTGCTCGTGGAGTTTGTGGTATATGTTCCCAAGACGCCCCTATGGGTTGAACCTATGCCTTCCTTAATCCATGTGAACCCGAGAGTTTTCATGAGTCATACTCTTCTGGTGTTTTGCCTGATAACATTTTAACACTACAACTTCATTGAACGCGAGAAGTGAATGAAAGGTTATGCATTGGAAGAGTGGGAGTCGACCTTGAACTTTGTGTTCATGCCCATGGAAACGATGTAGATCTTATCATGGAAGCTTCTCATAACAATAATTATTCCCTTGGTATAATTTGGTCCTGTGCATGTGATTTTGGCCTTTGCGATCGTGGTTCCAACCAAGATTGTCTTCTTTGATCCCCTTTCTCGGACAAGTTGAAGTGCTTGCCTTCTGCATATCATTACACATGTCCAAACTCTAATATGGTCTACCTTCGAGTATTACCCCTGGTATCTCGAGAATATCAAACAACTGAGTTACTTCCTATGAATATTCATCTAGTATTACTTCTCACCGATTTCAGATTTTCCCCCGGGTTCTGAGTTATCAGTCACTCAAGAACACCGATAAGAGAATCGAT
This sequence comes from Triticum aestivum, assembly GCF_018294505.1. NCBI lineage: Eukaryota > Viridiplantae > Streptophyta > Magnoliopsida > Poales > Poaceae > Triticum > Triticum aestivum. The sequence goes on along the minus strand of NC_057812.1, from coordinate 509,126,251 downwards.
CCCGCACTCTGATTCAACAACTCTAAGTAATTTTTGTTGCTTACGAGTTTAATAATCCTTCAAGTCATTCCTAGCTTGCTCGGCTATATCATTATTGTGATAAATTTTAACTGTGCTACCTGATCCTTCTTCCTGGAGCACAATTTTCGACGATGAGCTAAGCCTACATAGATTTTCCTCGTCATATCATTTTTTCTTGAATAGCAAGCTTAATTTCGAGTTTGTGTCATACCCGTGGTTCCAATAACCTTTCGCTTCATCATTCCTTTGACTGGATGTCATCGCCGATCGGTTACATCTTCATGAAATCTCTCGACAAAGGTGTCATGATCATCATTGACATTCTGAGCTCTTTCAGGATATCAATCGAATTCATGATGAGAAATACAATCCTTACCCCTCGATGATTTATGTTATCATCGACAACATTCTTGCCTTCCCCAACACAAACTTGTTCATATAATTTTGGTAATACATCCTTTTTGACATGTCGATGGATTGTTGCTGAGCCCGTCGGCCACACCCTCATCTTTTCCTTGCTGAAATTTTATGACTTATTTTCTAAGTTGTTTCTGATGGAGCCTTTGTGTATCCAAAGTCTGACCTTTCCCTGATGACCATGTCAACACTATCCCGAAGCATGTGTGTGGTACTCCGATCAACAACAAGAACATTGGGAGCGCAATGCTAACTATTCTTGATCAATTATCCGAACACCGTTGTACGGGTAAACCTCTTAAATTCCTTTCCCCTTTGTCTAAATGGTTTAATACTTGCAGACCTATCATGCTCTGCCTTTCCTTGGGAAAGATATACTCTAATACTTGGGTATAAACATCTTTCTTTCCATTAGTCTGATTATCATAATAATCACATTTTCCTTTCCATTGTTTGTTTCACCTTTGTTGTAATCTAACTTGTCTGAGCAGAGATAAATCCCTGCTTAAGTAATCACATCGGTGTAGAACTCTGTCAGTAAGATCATGTTACTATTGTTGATGACATTCTGGTAACCATCGATGGACGAGAACTTTGCCTATTGGTCCGCCTCTTCTTACGAGCAGGAAAAGGTTCTCTTCGTCCCTCGCCCTTGGTAGCAATGCTGTTGCCAACATAATCGGCAGGCTATCCTCTGACCTGCCTTGCTATCATGACCGTGCAAAATGTTACCTATCTTGTTTTGAGCTCCATCCTTCCCGGGTCTTCCCCCTTACTCCACCCCTTAAATCTCAGGACGAGATTTCTTGTAGTGGAGGAGATTTGTAACGCCCGGATAATCAAGCTACAGTAATCCCCTACTAATGATGCCAAGTCGTCATTGTTACTGTTGCTAATCTCACTTTGTTTCAAAACCAATTCAAATTCAATTCTAAAAATTAAAGTCAAAAAATTAAAGTTTTCAAATGTCAAAACAAAAATGTTTGTTGGGTTGCAAATATTCACTAGGTAATTATCATGCAGCAACCGACATCTTCTGGCTCTCCCTTTAATCCCTAAGAAAATATAAAGTGGTCCAACGGCAACTATTATGTGCTTTTAAATATCAACAAATGTTTATATTTTTCCCAAACCACTTGAAAACTTTTGTGTTGTCTCAAAATATTTCCCACGAATTATGCGCCAAATTTCAAATTGGCCTAAATTCATTTGCTACGGGAATTAAGTAGAAAACAGTACCAAAGTATTAATACAGAGAATATAGAGAAGGGGCTAAGTGCACACTGTGCATTGGAAAGCCTAGTGCTACAGTAGCATGGCCCAAGCCCACCACGGCCTTCTCCTTCTTCTTTTGTACAGAGAGACAGAGCCATGGCCTTGGCCTCTGGCCCGCCGTCCACGCGTCCGATGAGCTCGTGTCGAGCATCCATGACACCCCGAGATGGATATGACCGGCCCCCTCCTGCCCGAAACCCTAGCATCCCCTTTTTCTTCCCTCTCACGCCCCTTCCTCTCCTGCTCGACGCTCGTGTGTTGCCGTCACCGCCTCGCCGTCGTTGTCGCGGCCACCGGCATCTCTGGCGTGCGGGAGTATGTCCAGAAGGCCCGCCGCGGCCAGCTTCGTCCGTCCCGGCAACCAAATCAAGCCGGGATGCCCTCGAACCGTCGCCACCAACCGTCTTCTCCGCCACGGTCGCCACCGTCCTCCATCATTGTCGCGGCCACCGGAGCGCCCGCCACGACTCCTTCTTCCTCCTCTGCTCCGTCGTCGCAGTCGCCAGGAACCGCCGCCTCGAGCCTTCCCCGAGCACATCTTTGCACACCTGCAGGCGCGATGTAAGCTCCTGCCTTTCCACTCTTTCTCACGCGCGGTTTCGTCCCCATAGCCGTCGCTAGCAACCTCACCGGAGCTCGGCTCCTCCGTGCAGCTAGTCGCCATTCGTCATGGTCGTGCCTAGGCCCCGCGCTCGTTGCATCCGTGCCCGTGGCTGACCGCGAGCTCGCGATGCCGTGCCCCTGGACCGCGCCCCTCCTTCCGCTTCTCGCGGTCCGCGCTCGCTGAACCCGCTGCCGCCAGCCACGCTCCGGACATGGCCTCGTCGTCCTACGCTGGACACGCGCAGGCGCAGCCCCTGTGCTGGCCACCGCTGCCCCTTCACCTACGCGTCGCCTTGCTACTCGCGCGCTGCGCCCCCTGGCCAGCGTCGTAACCGCCGGCGTGCCCGTGTGCGTGCGTGCGTGCTGTGTGTGTGGTGTGTGCATGCAGTGTGTGTGTGTGTGTGTGTGTGTGTGTGTGTGTGTGTGTGTTGAGTGTGGCCGTGCCCACCTCCGGCCGCCTCCGCTTCTGTCCTCGCCCGCCTCTGGCTGCCACTGCTCGCTGCCTGCTACTAGTGCAGCGCTGCTACAGTAACATTCAGTTAGTGTAGCAGCAGCTAGCTTTTATAAAACAACATTGGTTAACCCCTTGAACAACCTCAAATTAGCAACAAAACAAGCTTGAACATACATAAAATTTATATGGGCGTGTAGTACACTTGGCAGGGTCCAGTTCTTTCCATTGGACCAAATACAAAAGTCGCCTAGATTAATTCCTATAAAAATGACAAAAGCCTATGTTCTATTAACTGGAAAAACTGAAAAATAGATTCTGGAATTAACATCTAGTAGCACTTTTCAAACGAAGTTTTGGACAGGCAAATGTGCACTAATGTAGATGAACTTGAAACTGTCATGTAGATCATGGAAAGGTGATAAAAATTGGTAAAGGGCACTACGCCATAGGATGGACATAACTACAATTATAGCCTTCGGAAAACAACCAAGTGATGTTTAAAACTGAGGATTTCTCAGACTTAGCCAATTTTCAGGGATTTCCAAATAACTTTTTACATCTTCGGTAATTCATAGAAATTAAACCATAGCTCGGATCGAAAAACTTTATACATGAAAGTTGCTCAGAACGACGAGACGAATCCGAATACGCAGTCCGTTTACCTGTCAGATGCCTCTAACTATCTGAACATGGAACATTCCCCCTCCAGTCATCTGTTTGACATAGGTCCGGAACCGGGAATACATTCCCGGTTGAATTCTCCCTTCACCTATACCGTGTAGCCATACGTTAGGTCACTCCCGACTCAACCTAATGCCATGTTATGCTTTGAGATGCTATGTTTGCTTATATTTACTGTCCCCCTCTTCTCTTCGGTAGACCCCGTGGCGGCTGCCGATGCCGCTGTGATCGACTACGTCACCGACGACCCCTCCTTGCCAGAGCAACCAGGCAAGCCCCCCTTTGATCATCCCGATATTGCCCATTTTTATTTCTCTCATGCTTGCATTAGATTTTGCTACTGTAACTGTTTGCTCCTCTTCTGATGCATAGCCTGCTTTTGTAACCTGCTTATTGTTACCTACCTGCTTATCCTAAACTTATTAGTATAGGTTGGTTAGTGATCTATCAGTGACTCTCACCTTGTCCTTGTTGCCCCTGCTTCATCATCGAAGACCCGATCAACGGGATCGAAGACCAGGCCCCGGCACCGCACATCACTTTCCCCTAGTTGTACGACTCTGCAGAGTTACCATCGAGTGCCTAGGGTGGAACCTCTTACATCACTCCTGATGAGATCTCTATAGTATAGCTATACGGTCGAGGTCATTGAGGGTGATTTCCTCCTTAACCACTTTCGTTACGGCTCTTTTGTGCAACCCCTCAAGTGTGAACCTCGAGGGTGGATCCTCTTACATTCACCTTTATGATAACATCGAGTGGAATTCACCGGGGGTGATTCCTCAGGTTTTCCCCTTGATGTCAGACACACAGTTACTATGGTTACTATGACTTTACACTGAACCATGTTACTAAGACAGGTAGTCCCTGAGGGGTACCTGCGCGAGCTTAATAGCGAGTGATGTGGAGACGGGTTGACCTGGAGGGTGCCCGCGAGATACTTATGAGGCGTGGTCGGGCATTCTTAGCCCTTGCTGCAAGTACTCGAGATGGGGCAATGGGGTCACATCTTTCGTGAGTCTCTGCTTGTTAACGCGCGTTCCTAATCCACTATGATTTGGATATTTTATCCGAGGGGCCTCTGGCCTGATAGCACTAACCATCACGTGGGCATAGTATGGGCGTTCTGCGTTGTATGCATCAGCCGAAGCTTAATAGACGTCAGCGACTGAGCGGCGCGCGCCGGGTTGGACTGCGTAAGCACCTGCCTTTTTGAAGGAGGTAGCTAGGTCTGCTCACCGGCCGCGTACGCAACATGCAGGAGTTCCCGGGGAGATGGCCCATGACCCCTGGGGGCATAGGTTTAGTCCGGCATGCTGACCTCTCTATTAAGCCTAGGTCGGGTTGTGGCGTATTGTTTGGCCGAGGCCGGGCATGACCCAGGAAAATGTGTCCGGCCGGAGTTAATCGAGCGTGGTGGGTAAGTTGGTGCACCCCTGCGGGGAAGAAAACATCTATCGATAGCCTGTCCTACGGTAACATGCACTTGGAGTTGTATCCCGATCGATACAACTAGAACTGGATACTTGAGATGAGACATGGATATGAGAAATGGATAGTATGGCTCTGGGGTTGCTTTCTCGCAGGGAGTCGAGAAAGGACCTCTGGCCGAGGTTGATAACACTTCTACTTTACTTTATGCTACTCTACTCCCTCTGATTGCTGCAAGATGGTGGTTTCCAAAAGATGCTAGTCTTTGATAGGCTAGGCTTTCCCCTTCTCTTTTGGCATTCTGTAGTCCAGTCCACAGATACAACCCTTTTCATTGATACCAATGCATATGTAGTGTAGATCTTTGCTTGCGAGTACTTTGGATGAGTACTCACGGTTGCTTTGCTCCCCCTTTTCCCCTTTCTTCTTCTTTCTAGTTGATGCAACCAGATGTCGGAGCCCAGGAGCCGGATGCCACCGCCGACGCTTACTACTACATGGAGGCCGCCGATGTAGCGCCCCGAGACTGATGCGCCAGGTGTCCTCTAGTTATTCGTTGTTGTTGCCTTGTCATTGCTTGCGTGTCATGCTTTGCATATCATGTCATCATGTGCATTGCATTTGCATACGTGTTCGTCTCATGCATCCGAGCATTTTCCCCGTTGTCTGTTTTGCATTCCGGCGCTCCGTTCTCCTCCGGTGGCCATTTCTACCTTTCTTTCGTGTGTGGGGATTAAACATTTTCGGATTGGACCGAGACTTGCCAAGCAGCCTTGGTTTACTACCGGTAGACCACCTGTCAAGTTTCGTACCATTTGGACTTCGTTTGATGCTCCAATGGTTAACCGAGGGACCGAAAAGGCCTCGTGTGTGTTGCAGCCCAACACCCCTCCATTTTGGCCCTAAACCCACCAAAACCCTCTCCATTATCTAGAGCGTTCGATCACGATCGCGTGGCCGAAAACCGCACCTCATTTGGACTCTCCTAGCTCCCTCTACCTATATATATGTGTTCCACTCCGAAATTCACGGGTGAAACCCTAACCCTCTCCCTCTCCTCGCGACTGGACAATTCTTCCCACGCCGGACATGTTCGCGCCGCCACGCCGGACCTATCCGGTCTCGCCACGTCAGCTCCGCCGCCTTCTCTCTCCTCCACGCCCGCCGGGGCCCGAGGCCGGCCCGCCCTGGGCCAGATCTGGGCCGCCTCCCCGCGCCCGTTCGCCACCGCACGCCCGCCCGATCCGCCGCCGCGCGCTGTGCCCCGCTCGCCGACCGTCTTGCTCGCTCGCCGCCGGCCGCCGCCTTGCCTCGCGCTTCGCCGCGCCGCCGCCGCATACTTCGCCCCGCCGCCCTAGCTGCTGCTCTCGCCGGCGCGCCGCTCGCTGACGCCGGCACCATCGCGCATGGCTGCCTCGGGTGCCGTGCACCACCGCCGGCGCCGCTCGCCGGAGATGCCCCGTCGCCGGCGTTCTTCTCAGGCGCCGCTCCGACTCGGATCCATTTGGATCGGGACGAGATCCACCCGCCCCCGATCCAAACGCCACCCCCAGATCTGCACCGCGCCGTCCCGCACCACGAGATTCCGTTGACTTTCTCCGGAGGTGAAATTTCACTAAGTCCCCGAGATTTCCATGTTTCAAATGCCCATGTTCATCATGTCGTAACTTTGCACCCGTAACTCCGATTCATGCATATAGCATATCAAAATGTTCATCTCAGAGAGTGCATCATTTCATCTCATTGCATCATTTCCATTTGAGCTCATCTTGATGCCCGAAATGCTATTGGAAGAGAGCTATTTGAGTTAATTGTTAGATCTGCTGCACCAAATAGCTATTTTTTATTTTTGCCATGATTATTGTGTGCATGATATGCTCTTGAGCTCTACATGTGTTTTGTTATATGCTTTGTCATCTTTCTAGAGGTGCCATCCATGTATTTTTGTGATATGTGTGGTGACTAGCACAAGCTTGCAAAGTGGTGCATTCGTTAATGCTGATTTCAGGGACTTAGCAATTCCACCAAGTCCTTGATCTGTTTTTATCAATATGCCATATGTTCATGTTGTTTCCTAGTGATCCGTGCCTCTTTTGAGGATGATCAGTAAGGAGGATTTGTTAATCTTGTGGTGCTCTATCCATCCATGTCTTTGTTTGCAATTATGGAGCACCCTAGCTTGAGTCAATCGAGCTCTACTTTTGCTATTTCATGAATCTGGGCAGATTGTCTACTTGTTAGCGATTTTGCCGAGGATGTTGTAGTTGTTCCGTGCATGCTATGTTGTTGTTCTTGCCATGTCTAGCTTGCATATTGTGTATTCTTGATGGGTGTATGCTTAGATTGTCATGCCTTGCTCTGTAGTGAGTGCATCGAGCTCGTTAACATGCCTACTTGATGTCTGATTTGCATGCTCCAGTTTTTCACTAAGTCTGAGATCTGTTTAAGTTTTTGCCATGTTCACATGCTTGCAATTGTATTTTCTGACCCCTTTTGGCTCAAGGTCACTAAGGGACTTTTGTTAAGCTCTTTGAGTAGCTCCATGCCATGCTTTAATTTGCCATGTTAAGTTCCTGTAGCATATAGTTTTCTTGCTCCAAAGTGTGCTACCTGATCTGAAATTCCAGGCTTGTGTTAATTTCACTAAGTCTGAAACCTGTTTACCAATTGCACTTTTGCCATGCTTGTTTGAACCTGTTAATGGATGAATTGGCCGTAGCTCAGTGTTCATCTTTTGTTAACCTTCATGAATAGATCCCTAACATGTATTTTGTTGCCATGTTTGGGTGCTGTAGCATAATTATCTTGATGCATTTAGGTGGCCACTTGCTGTTTATCGCAGACCGGTGCCATATTTGTTTTGCTTGCCATTTCCAAACCGTGCATCCGATTCCGGCGATCTTTATATCGATTTCAACCGAAATCACCTCATCTTTCTAGTGGCACTCTTGGATTTCCAAGTTGAGGCGAGGTTCAACCATTCCTCATCAAATCATGCACATGCATCACATACCGCATCCCGCATATCATACCATGTTCATGTGTTGGTTGTTTACTATGTTGTGTGCTTCTTTCCGGTGTTGCTTCTTCGGGTTGGTTCCGATTACGTCGTGTTGTGAGGATTCGTTCGTCTACGTCCGTTTGTCTTCTTCATGGACTCGTTCTTCTTCCTTGCGGGATTTCAGGCAAGATGATCATACCCTCAAAATCACTTCTATCTTTGCTTGCTAGTTGCTCGCTCTTTTGCTATGCCTATGCTGCGATACCTACCACTTACTTATCATGCCTCCCATATTGTTGAACCAAGCCTCTAACCCACCTTGTCCTAGCAAACTGTTGTTTGGCTATATTACCGCTTTGCTCAGCCCCTCTTATAGCGTTGTTAGTTGCAGGTGAAGATTGAAGTTTGTTCCTTGTTGGAACATGGAGATGTTGTTCCTTGATGGAACATGTTTACTTGTTGGGATATCACAATATCTCTTATTTAATTAATGCATCTATATACTTGGTAAAGGGTGGAAGGCTCGGCCTTATGCCTGGTGTTTTGTTCCACTCTTGCCGCCCTAGTTTCCGTCATATCGGTGTTATGTTCCTGGATTTTGCGTTCCTTACACGGTTGGGTAATAATGGGAACCCCTTGACAGTTTGCCTTGAATAAAACTCCTCCAGCAATGCCCAACCTTGGTTTTACCATTTGCACTAACAACCTACCACCTTCCCTTGGGTTCTGTAGACTCAAGGGTCATCTTTATTTTAACCCCCCCGGGCCAGTGCTTCTCTAAGTGTTGGTCCGAAACGAGCTGCCTGCGGGGCCACCTCGGGGAAACTTGAGGTTTGGTTTTACTCGTAGCTAGTCTCATTTGAGTGTGCCCTGAGAACGAGATATGTGCAGCTGCTATTGGGATTTGTCGGCACATTCGGGCGGTGTTGCTGGATTTGTTTTAACTTGTCGAAATGTCTTGTAGAACCGGGATACCGAGTCTGATCGGAATGTCTCGGGAGAAGGTATATCCTTCGTTGACCGTGAGAGCTTATCATGGGCTAAGTTGGGACTCCCCTGTAGGGATTTGAACTTTCGAAAGCCGCGCCCGCGGTTATGGGCAGATGGGAATTTGTTAATGTCCGGTTGTAGAAAACCTGAAGTTGACCTTAATTAAAAATGTATCAACCGCGTGTGTAACCGTGATGGTCTCTTTCCGGCGGAGTCCGGGAAGTGAACACGGTGTTGGAGTTATGCTTGACATAGGTTGTTCTAGGATCACTTCTTGATCATAGTTGTTCGACCGTGCTTTTTCTCTCTCTTCTCGCTCTCTTTTGCAAATATGTTAGCCACCATATATGCTAGTCGCTTGCTGCAGTTCCACTTCATACCTTTACCTTACCCATAAGCTTAAATAGTCTTGATCGCGAGGGTGTGAGATTGCTGAGTCCCCGTGACTCACAGATACTTCCAAAACCAGCTTGCAGGTGCCGATGAGTCCGTGTAGATGATGCAACCAAGCTCAGGAGGAGCTCGATGAAGATCTTGTCCTTTGTGTTGTTTCGTTCTAGTTGATCAGTAGTGGAGCCCAGTTGGGGTCGATCGGGGACCGTGTCACATTTGGGGTTCTTCTTTATTTTGGTTTCGTAGTTGGACCTTGATTGTATTTGGATGATGTAATGCTTTATTCATGTACTTGTGTGAAGTGGCGATTGTAAGCCAACTATGTATCCTTTCCCTTACGTATTACATGGGTTGTGTGAAGATTACCTCACTTGCAACATTGCTTTCAATGCGGTTATGCCTCTAAGTCGTGCTTCGACACGTGGGAGATATAGCCGCATCGAGGGCGTTACAGCCGACGACCAGGAGTAGTTAGGAGGCTCCCAGGCAGGAGGCCTTGCCTTTTCGATTGTTTCTACTTTTGTGCTAGCCTTCTTAAGGCAAACTTGTCTAACTTATGTATGTACTCAGATATTGTTGCTTCCGCTGACTCTTGTGTTTTCGAGCTTATGTATTCGAGCCCTCGATGCCCCTGGCTTGTAATATAAAGCTTATATTATTTTAATTTGTGTCTAGAGTTGTGTTGTGATATCTTCCCGTGAGTCCTTGATCTTGATCGTACACATTTGCGTGTATGATTAGTGTACGATTGAATCGAGGGCATCACACATCCCATCTTTCTTCAACAAGCATCGGTATGTTTTCGTCTTCGTTTCGCTCATGTGATATGTGTGAATCTTGGACCATCTTTTGTATTTAGTTTTTATTTTTCTTTTATCCACCATGCTGGTATGAGATAGTCCATGGTTGATTTATAGAATGCTTCATGTGCTTCACTTATATCATTTGAAGTTTGGATTGCTTGTTTCTCTTCACATAGAAACCCATTATTTGAAGAATGCTCTTTTGCTTCACTTATACTCCCTCCGTCCGAAAATACTTGTCATCAAAATAGATAAAAAGAGATGTATCTAGAACTAAAATACGTCTAGATACACCCCCTTTTATCCATTTTGATGACAAGTATTTCCGGACGGAGGGAGTACTTGTTAGAGCATGGTCTTTTGTAGAAAGAAGTAAATTCTCATGCTTCACATAGATCTATTTAGAGAGTCAACAGGAATTGGTCATTTGCATGGTTAGTCATAAAATCCTACATAAAACTTATGGATCAATGAATATGATATGTTTGATTCCTTGCAATAGTTTTGTGACATAGAGATGGAATATGTGGGAGGTACTAGTAAATGGTTGTGTTTAGTAAGAATATTGGTGTTAAGGTTTGTGATTCCCGAAGCGTACACGTATAGTCTCTCGTTATGCTATGATGTTGGAGCATGATTTATTATTGATTGACTTATGAGTGGCGGTCGGGGATGAGCAATGGTCTTTTCCTACCAATGTACCCCCCTAGGTGCATGCATAGTACTCCCTCTGTTCCAAATTAGTTGACTTGAATTTTTCTAAATACGGATGTATCTATACTTGTTTTGTGTCTAAATACATCCATGTCTAGATAAATATGGGTCTAGTACTTTGCTTTGAGGGCTAACAAACTTTTGCAATAAGTATATGAGTTCTTTATGACTAATGTAAGTCCATGGATTATACGCACTCTTACCTTTCCGCAATTTGCTAGCCTCTACGGTACCGTGCATTGCCCTTTCTCACATCGAGATGTGGTGCAAACTTCGCAGGTGCATCCAAACCCCGTGATATGATACACTCTATCACACATAAGCCTTATTATATCTCCCTCAAAACAGCCACCATACCTACCTAGTATGGATTTTCCACGGGCATTCCGAGATATATTGCCATGCAACTTCCACCACTTCCATTTGATGATTTGAGCATTCATTGTCATATTGTTTTGCATTATCATATAGCTGACATAGTAGTTGTGGCTCAGCCACCGTTCATCATTTTTCATACATGTTACACTAGATCATTGCACATCTTGGTACATTGCCAGAGGCATTCATATAGAGTCATAGTTTGTCGTAGGTATCGAGTTGTAATTTTTATTTCTTTTGAGTTATAAGTAAATAGAAGTGTGATGATCATCATTATTCATTTTTAGAGTAGTGCCCCAGTGAGGAGAGGATAATGGAGACTATGATTCCCCCACAAGTTGGGATGAGACCCCGGACAATGAGAGAAGGAAAAAAATTAAAAATAAAAAGAAAAAAGAAAAAGGAAAAATAGAAATAAAAAAAGAAAAAGAAAAAATAAACAAAGAGAGAAGGGGCAGTGTTAGTATCCTTTACCACACTTGTGCTTCAAAGTAGCACCATGTTTTTTCATATGGAGAGTCTCTTATGTTATCACTTTCATAAACTAGTAGGAATTTTTCATTATATGATTAGGTGCACACTCACTTAGTTTTCATATTGAGCTTTCATACACTTATAGCTCTTAGTGCATTTGTTGCAAGGCAATCCCTACTCCTCACATTGATATCAATTGATGGGCATCTCCATATCCCGTTGGTTAGCCGCGTCGCTATGAGACTTTATTACTTTTTTGTCTTCTCTATATTTACCCCTATCATCATACTCTAATCCACCCGTGGTGCTATATCCATGGCTTGCGCTTATGTATTGCATGAGGTTTGAAAAATCTGAAGCGCGTTAAAAAGTATGAAACAATTGCTCGGCTTGTCATTGGGGTTGTGCATGATAAATACTTTGTGTTAAGAAGACAGAGCATGACAAGACTATATGATTTTGTAGGGATATCTTTCTTTAGCGTTGATATTTTGAAAGACATGATTGTTTGTTGGGATGCCTGAGTATTGATGTCTTTATGTCAAATTATAGACTATTGCTTTGAATCACTTATGTCTTAATATTCATGCCATGATTAGATATATGATGAAGTTCATGCTAGGTAGCATTCCACATAAAAAATTATCTTTTTTTATCATTTACCTACTCGAGGATGAGCAGGAATTAAGCTTGGGGATGCTAATACGTCTCCGTCGTATCTATAATTTTTGATTGTTTCATGCCAATATTATACAACTTTCACATATTTTTGGCAAATTTTATATGATTTATTGGACTAACCTATTGATCCAGTGCCCAGTGCCAGTTCTTCTTTTTTTCATGTTTTTTGTATCGCAGAAAATCCATATCAAACAAAGTCCAAATACAATAAAATTTTATGGAGAATTATTTTGGAATATATGTGATTTTTGGGAGTTGGAATCACCGCAAACGGAGGCCCACACAACCCACAAGACACCAGAGCGCACCCCAGGCCCCTGACGCGTGGTGGTGGGTTGTGCCCTCCTCGAACATCGGTTGGAGCTCTACTTCGGGTGCAAGGAAGCTTATATCCATAAAAATCATGTTAAAATCTCAGCACAATCGGAGTTACGGATCTCCCAGAATATAAGAAACGGTTTTCGGCCAGATCTAGGGAGCGCAAAATAGAAGAGAACAGAGAGGGACATCCAATCTCTGAGGGGCTCCCACCGCTCCGCCGCCATGGAGGCCATGGACCAGAGGGGGAACTCTCCTCCCATCTAGGGGGAGGCCAAGGAAGAAGAAGAAGGAGGGGGGCTCTCTCCCTTTCTCTCCCGGTGGCGCCGGAGTATCGCCGGGGTTATGATCGTGATGGCGATCTACATAAACAATCTTGCTACCATCAACACCAACTCTCTCCCCCTCTATGCAGAGGTGTAACATCCCTTTTCCCCCTTCTAATCTCTACTTAAACATGGTCCTCAACTCCATATATTATTTCCCAATGATCTATGGTGATCCTATGATGCTTGAGTAGATCTGTTTTGTCTTGTGGGTTAATCATAATCTTGGTTGGTATGATTGTATATTTTATTTATGGCACTGCCCTATGGTGCCCTCCGTCTCGCGCAAATGTGAGGGGCCCCCGCTGTAAGATGTTGCAATATGTTCATGGTTTGCTTATTGTTAGTGTTGCGGGGGTGATAGTAGCCTAAACGCGGATAAGTGTGTTATGGCGTTTGGGAGTAAAGAGGACTTGATACTTAATGCTATGGTTGGGTTTCACGACCTTAATGATCTTTAGTAGTTGCGGATGCTTGCTAGGTATCCAATCATAAGTGCATATGATCCAAGTACAGAAAGTATGCAAGCTCATGCCTCTCCCTCATATAAAATTACAAGAATGATTACCGATACTTGTTATCGATTACCTAGGGACAAATGACTTTCTTGTTGACAAAAGCTTTCCACTTTTATTACCTTGCAATTTATTCGTAGTTTTATTCTCGCAAAGTACTCATAATTTTATTCTTGCAAAATAGTTTCATACTTGTTTCTGGTAAAGCAAACATGAAGTGTGCGTAGAGTTGTATCGGTGGTCGATAGAACTTGAGGGAATATTTATTCTGCCTTTAGCTCCTTGGTGGGTACGACCTCTTATTTATCAAAGAAGGATACGAATGATCCCCTATACTTGTGGGTTATCAGCGGCTGAACCGGTGGGACGACGAGATGGACGAGGATCCTCATCCGGGGAGGTGGAGGTGGGACGTCGAGCTGTTCTGGTGGACGGCGTCGTCGGGGAAGAGGCTCTGGCTGGGCAGCAGTGAGACGGCGGATGGAGGAGGGTGGGGTTTCGTGACTGGAGCAGAGAGGTTATGGCGGTCTGGGATTTCGAATGGCAAAAAGGAGGCGACGGGAAGGGGGGGGGAACCATGACATAGGGACACGCTTGTCCAAAATGTAGGGTGTGTTACGAAAGTACCCCCACCGCCTTGAACTGGCGGCCCTTTCAGCTCAGGGTCAGAAGGGGGACTTTGTGTGTCAGGATTCGACAGCTGGAGGGAGTTTTCGTGTGCGTTGTAATTTCGGGATAACAAGGCGTGGGTTGTGAAGGCGCGAGTTTTGGGAGCACGATATCTGAATTTTCGAGATATAACAAGGCGCGGGTTGAATTTTAAGGACAAGCCTAACGTGTAATATTGTACTTGTACATACCAAATCAATTCGCACTTCCCTCAAGGAAAAAGACCAAAAAATAAAACTATTCACACCACACAAAGAGAGAGTCTCGTCCCGTTTTACTATACAAATGCTATTCAAAGCTATGAATCCATGTTATGTCCAATTAAATTTTTTCACTGGCTGTATAATGCATGTAACCTACTCATACCAACATTTTAGTGCATTCCGAATGTCTATACTACCGCTGCAATTGGAACTAAATTTGAATTCGTTTCTCTATTTGAATAAGAATCTACAATCATGATTGTTGCCAACTTTGTTGGAGATATGCCCTAGAGGCAATCATGTATGATGATATTTCCTATGTGTTTATGAATAAAGATAGTCCTTGGACATTATCAATGATGTGTATCAGCAAGTACGTGACTTGTTTGTGGGACTGTGCATTGTATGATGACTGTCCTAAAAGGTCCCTAGTCGAAAGGGCTGTGTGGACGCGCAGCCAACTAGACTAGCATATGACACGGTCAATGGCTTGGTCTCACTAGCCATGGAACATTGGATGCTAACCGGATAATATGGACTTGGAAGGATCTGGTCGGATTCGACATAGTCGGATCTGAGTCGAGATAAGGTCCAAGTCGGACAGACCCAACTATGAGATGCATCGATATGTCATCTGTGAGTCTCTAGTACAACATATGTTCTATGTCCTAAGACCCGAGCTGACGCATGTACTCGGGATGGTGACAGACTTGCTTTGGGCCGACCAAACGCTACTCCGTAACTGGGTAGTTATAAAGGTAGGTTTCGGGTTTGTCCAGAACCATGCTGCGAGATGTGGTCGAGCAAGATGGGATTTGCCCCTCCGATCAGGAGAGATATACTCTGGGCCCCTTGCTACGTCTTGAGCTTGCGTTGGTTTTCCCCGAAGAGGAAGGGATGATGCATCAGAGTAGCGTAAGTATTTCCCTCAGTTTTTGAGAACCAAGGTATCAATCCAGTAGGAGGCCACGCTCAAGTCCCTCATACCTGCACAAAACGATAGCTACTCGCAACCAACGCGATTAGGGGTTGTCAATCCCTTCACGGTCACTTACGAGAGTGAGATCTGATAGATATAATATTTTTGGTATTTTGGTATAAAGATGCAAAGTAAAAAGTAAAGGCAAAGTAAAAAGCAAACAAGATTAAAGTGATGGAGATTGATATGATGAGAATAGACCCGAGGGCCATAGGTTTCACTAGTGGCTTCTCTCAAGAGCATAAGTATTCTACGGTGGGTGAACAAATTACTGTTGAGCAATTGACAGAATTGAGCATAGTTATGAGAATATCTAGGCATGATCATGTATATAGGCATCACGTCCGTGACAAGTAGACCGAAACGATTCTGCATCTACTACTATTACTCCACTCATCGACCGCTATCCAGCATGCATCTAGAGTATTAAGTTAAAAACAGAGTAACGCCTTAAGCAAGATGACATGATGTAGAGAGATAAATTCATGCAATATGAAATAAACCCCATCTTGTTATCCTCGATGGCAACGATGCAATACGTGCCTTGCTTCCCCTTCTGTCACTGGGAAAGGACACCGCAAGATCGAACCCAAAGCTAAGCACTTCTCCCATGGCAAGAACTACCAATCTAGTTGGCCAAACCAAACGGATAATTCGAAGAGACTTGCAAAGATAACCAATCATACATAAAAGAATTCAGAGAAGATTCAAATATTATTCATAGATAGACTTGATCATAAACCCACAATTCATCGGTCTCAACAAACACACCGCAAAAAGAAGATTACATCGAATAGATCTCCACAAGAGAGGGGGAGAACTTTGTATTGAGATTCAAAGAGAGAGAAGAAGCCATCTAGCTACTAACTATGGACCCAAAGGTCTGAGGTAAACTACTCACACTTAATCGGAGAGGCTATGATGATGTAGAAGCCCTCCGTGATGACGACCCTCTTCCGGCGGAGCTCCGGAACAGGCCCCAAGATGGGATCTCGTGGATACAGAAAGTTGCGGCGGTGGAATTAGGTTTTTGGCTCCTGTTCTGATTGTTTGGGGGTACGTATGTATATATAGGAGGAAGAAGTACATCGGTGGAGCTCCGAGGGGCCCACGAGGCAGGGGGCGCGCCCTAGGGGGGGGGCGCCCCCACCCTCATGACCGCCTCTTTTGTTCCTTGGCGTAGGGTCCAAGTCTCCTGGATCACGTTCGGTGAGAAAATCACGTTCCCGAAGGTTTTATTCCATTTGGACTTCGTTTGATATTCTGTTTCTTTGAAACACTGAAATAGGCAAAAAACAGCAATTCTGGGCTGGGCCTCTGGTTATAGGTTAGTCCCAAAAATAATATAAAAGTGGAAAATAAAGCCCAATATAGTCCAAAACAGTAGATAATATAGCATGGAGCAATAAAAATTATAGATACGCTGGAGAGGCATCAGGCATCCCCAAGCTTAATTCCTGCTCGTCCTCGAGTAGGTAAATGATTAAAAAGAGATTTTTTGATGCGGAGTGCTACTTGGCATAATTTCAATGCAAATCTTCTTAATTGTGATATGAATATTCAGATTCGAAAGATTCAAGACAAAAGTTTATATTGACATAAAAATAATAATACTTCAAGCATACTAACAAAGCAATTATGTCTTCTCAAAATAACATGGCCAAAGAAAGTTATCCCTACAAAATCATATAGTCTGGCTATGCTCTATCTTCACCACACAAAGTATTTAAATCATGCACAACCCCGATGACAAGCCAAGCAATTGTTTCATACTCTAACTTTTTCAAAACTTTTTCAATCTTCACGCAATACATGAGCGTGAGCCATGGATATAGCACTATAGGTGGAATAGAATGGTGGTTGTGGAGAAGACAAAAAGGAGAAGATAGTCTCACATCGACTAGGCGTATCAACGGGCTATGGAGATGCCCATCAATAGATATCAATGTGAGTGAGTAGGGATTGCCATGCAACGGATGCACTAGAGCTATAAGTATATGAAAGCTCAAAAAAGAAACTAAGTGGGTGTGCATCCAACTTGCTTGCTCATGAAGACCTAGGGTAATTTGAGGAAGCCCATCATTGGAATATACAAGCCAAGTTCTATAATGAAAGATTCCCACTAGTATATGAAAGTGACATAACATGAGAGACTCTCTACTATGAAGATCGTGGTGCTACTTTGAAGCACAAGTGTGGTAAAAGGATAGTAACATTGTCCCTTCTCTCTTTTTCTCTCATTTATTTTTATTTTTATTTGGGCCCCTTTTTTTATGGCCTCTTTTTATTTGGGCTTCTTTGGCCTCTTTTTTTTTAATTTTATTTTTCGTCCGGAGTCTCATCCCGACTTATGGGGGAATCGTAGTCTCCATCATTCTTTCCTCATTGGGACAATGCTCTAATAATGATGGTCATCAAACTTTTATTTTTCTTACAACTCAACAATTACAATTCAATACTTAAACAAAATATGACTCTGTATGAATGCCTCCGGCGGTGTACCGGGATATGCAATATGACAATGATGGAGTGTGTCATAATAAACGGAACGGTGGAAAGTTGCATGGCAATATATCTCGGAATGGCTATGGAAATGCCATAATAGGTAGGTATGGTGGCTGTTTTGAGGAAGGTATATAGTGGGTGTGTGATACCGGCGAAAAGTGCGCGGTATTAGAGAGGCTAGCAAAGGTGGAAGGGTGAGAGTGCGTATGATCCATGGACTCAACATTAGTCATAAAGAACTCATATACTTATTGCAAAAATCTAGAAGTTATCAAAGCAAAGTATTACGCGCATGCTCCAAGGGGGATAGATTGGTAGGAAAAGACCATCGCTCGTCCCCGACCGCCACTCATAAGGAAGACAATCAATAAATAAATCATGCTCCGACTTCATCACATAACGGTTCACCATACGTGCATGCTACGGGAATCACAAAATTTAACACATGTATTCTTTAAATTCACAACTACTCAACTAGAATGACTTTAATATTATCACCTCCATATCTCAAAACAATTATCATGTTTCAATATTTTCTTAGTATTCAACACACTCAAAAGAAAGTTTCACAAATCTTGAATACCAAGCATATTATTAAGCAAATTACCATGCTATTAAGACTCTCAAAATAATTTAAGTGAAGCATGAGAGATCAATAGTTTCTTTAAAACAAATCCACCACTGTGCTCTAAAAGATCTAAGTGAAGCACATAGAGCAAAATTATAACGCTCAAAAGATATAAGTGAAGCACATAGAGCAAAACTACTTAGCTCAAAAGATATAAGTGAAGCACATAGAGTATTCTATCAAATTTTAATTCATGTAAGGCTCTCTCAAAAGGTGTGTACAGGAAGGATGATTGTGGCATACTAAGACACAAAGACACAAATAATACAAGACTCTCCAAGCAAAACACATATCATGTTGGTGAATAAAAATATAGCTCCAAGTAAATTATCGATGGAAGTGGACGAAAGAGGGGATGCCTCCCGGGACATCCCCAAGCTTTGACTTTTTGGTGTCCTTGTATTATCTTGGGGGTGCCATGGGCATCCCCAAGCTTAGTCTCTTGCCACTCCTTGTTCCATAATCCATCAAAAGAATTCACCCAAAACTTGAAAACTTCACAACACAAAACTTAAAGTAGAAAACTCGTGAGCTCCGTTAGCGAAAGAAAACAAAAGACCACTTCAAGGTACTGTAATGAACTCATTCTTTATTTATATTAGTGTTAAACCTACTGTATTCCAACTTCTCTATGGATTATAAATTATTTTACTAGCCATAGATTCATCAAAATAAGCAAACAACACACAAAAAACAGAATCTGTCAAAAACAGAACAGTCTGTAGTAATCTGTAGCTAGCGCAAGATTTGGAACCCCAAAAATTCTAAAATAAATTTCTGGACGTTAGGAATTTATCTATTAATCATCTGCGAGAATAAGTAACTAAATAGCACTATTCAAATAAAAATGACAGCAGTTCTCGTGAGCGCTAAAGTTTCTGTTTTTTGCAGCAAGTTCAACAAGACTTTCCCCAAGTCTTCCCAACGGTTCTAGTTGGCACAAACACTAATTAAACACAAAAAACACAACCAAAACAGAGGCTAAATAATTTATTTATTACTAAGCAGGAGCAAAAATCAAGGAATAAAAATAAAATTGGGTTGCCTCCCAACAAGCGCTATCGTTTAACGCCCCTAGCTAGGCATAAAAGCGAGGATAGATCTAGGTATTGCCATCTTTGGTAGGCAATCCATAAGTGGCTCTCATGATAGTTTCATATGGCAATTTTATTTTCTTTCTTGGAAAGTGTTCCATGCCCTTTTTTAATGGAAATTGAAATCTAATATTCCCTTCCTTCATATCAATAATCGCACCAACCGTTCTAAGGAAAGGTCTACCAAGAATAATAGGGCAAGAAGGATTGCAATCTATATCAAGAACAATGAAATCTACGGGCACATAATTCCTATTTGCAACAATAAGAACATCATTAATCCTTCCCATAGGTTTCTTAATAGTGGAATCCGCAAGATGCAAGTTTAGAGAGCAATCATCAAAATTACGGAAATCTAGCAAATCACACAAAGTCTTGGGAATAGTAGAGACACTAGCACCCAAATCACACAAAGCATAAAACTCATGATCTTTAATTTTAATTTTAATAGTTGGTTCCCACTCATCATAGAGTTTTCTAGGGATAGAAACTTTCAACTCAAGTTTTTCTTCATAAGATTGCATCAAGGCATCAACAATATGTTCGGTGAAGGCTTTATTTTGACTATAAGCATGTGGAGAATTTAGCACGGATTGCAACAAGGAAATACAATCAATTAAAGAGCAACTTTCATAATTAAATTCCTTGAAATCCAATATAGTGGGTTTAGCAACATCTAGATTTTTATTTCTTTCAATCCCACTTTCATCAATTTCATCATTAAGATCTAAATACTCCGAATTTTTAGAACGCCTTCTAGGTAAAGGAAGATCATATTCAGTTTCATCAAGATTCATATTGCAAAATAAAGATTTAATAGGGGACACATCAATAACTTTTAGATCTTCATCTTGATTTTCATAGGAATTGGAAGAACACGCTTTAATAAAGGCATCTTTGGAAGCACGCATCCTAGCGGTTCTTTCCTTGCACTCATCAATGGAAATTCTCATGGCTTTGAGAGACTCATTGATATCATGCTTAGGAGGAATAGATCTAATCTTTAAAGAATCAATCTCAAGAGAAATTCTATCAACGTTTCTAGCCAAATCATCAACTTTAAGCAATTTCTCTTCAAGCAAAGCATTAAAATTCTTTTGTGAATTCATAAACTCTTTAACACTATTCTCAAATTCAGAGGGCATCTTATTATAATTTCCATAAGAGTTGTTGTAGGAATTCCCATAATTATTAGAAGGATTACTAGGATATGGCCTAGGATTAAAATTCCCTCTATAAGCGTTGTTACCAAAATTATTCCTACCAACAAAATTCACATCCATAGATTCATTGTTATTCTCAATCAAAGTAGACAAAGGCATATCATTAGGATCAGAAGAAACACTCTTAGTAGCAAATAATTTCATAAGTTCATCCATCTTTCCACTCAAAACATTGATTTCTTCTATCGCATGCACTTTTTTATTAGAAGATCTTTCAGTACGCCATTGAGAATAATTAAACATAATATTATCTAGGAGTTTAGTAGCATCTCCTAAAGTGATTTCCATAAAAGTGCCTCCCGCGGCCGAATCTAAAAGATTTCTAGAAGCAAAATTCAATCCGGCATAAAATTTTGTATAATCATCCACAAATTCAAACCATGAGTAGGGCAATTACGTATCATTAATTTCATTCTCTCCCAAGCTTGTGCAACATGTTCATGATCAAGTTTCTTAAAGTTCATAACATCGTTTCTAAGAGAGATGATCTTAGCGGGAGGGAAATACTTACAGATGAAAGCATCTTTGCACTTGTTCCAAGAATCAATACTATTTTTAGGCAAAGACAAAAACCAAGCTTTAGCACGATCTCTAAGCGAAAAAGGAAATAGCTTCAATTTAACGACATCATTATCGACATCTTTTTTCTTTTGCATATCACATAAATCAATGAAGCTATTCAGATGAGTAGCGGCATCTTCACTAGGAAGGCCGGCGAATTGATCTTTCATAACAAGATTCAACAAATCAGTATTAATTTCACAAGATTCAGTATTGGCAAGAGGAGCAATCGGAGTGCTAAGGAAATCATTATTATTGGTATTTGTGAAGTCACACAATTTAGTATTATCTTGAGCCATCATGACAAACAAGCAATCTAACACACGAGCAAACAAGAGCAAATGGGCAAAAGAGGCAAATAGAGAGGGAGGATAGAGAGAGAGGGCGAATAAAACGGCGAGGGTGAAGTGGGGGAGAGGAAAACGAGAGGCAAATGGCAAATAATGTAATGCGAGAGATAGGGATTGTGATGGGTACTTGGTATGTTGACTTTTTGCGTAGACTCCCCGGCATCGGCGCCAGAAATCCTTCTTGCTACGTCTTGAGCTTGCGTTGGTTTTCCCCGAAGAGGAAGGGATGATGCAGCAGAGTAGCGTAAGTATTTCCCTCAGTTTTTGAGAACCAAGGTATCAATCCAGTAGGAGGCCATGCTCAAGTCCCTCGTACCTGCACAAAATGATAGCTACTCGCAACCAACGCGATTAGGGGTTGTCAATCCCTTCACGGTCACTTACGAGAGTGAGATCTGATAGATATAATATTTTTGGTATAAAGATGCAAAGTAAAAAAGTAAAGGCAAAGTAAAAAGCAAAACAAGATTAAAGTGATGGATATTAATATGATGAGAATAGACCCCGGGGCCATAGGATTCACTAGTGGCTTCTCTCAAGAGCATAAGTATTCTACGGTGGGTGGAAAAATTACTGTTGAGCAATTGGCAGAATTGAGCATAGTTATGAGAATATCTAGGCATGATCATGTATATAGGCATCACGTCCGTGACAAGTAGACCGAAACGATTCTGCATCTACTACTATTACTCCACTCATCGACCGCTATCCAGCATGCATCTAGAGTATTAAGTTAAAAACAGAGTAACACTTTAAGCAAGATGACATGATGTAGAGAGATAAATTCATGCAATATGAAATAAACCCCATCTTGTTATCCTCGATGGCAACGATGCAATACATGCCTTGCTGCCCCTTCTGTCAGTGGGAAAGGACACCGCAAGATCGAACCCAAAGCTAAGCACTTCTCCCATGGCAAGAACTACCAATCTAGTTGGCCAAACCAAACGGATAATTCGAAGAGACTTGCAAAGATAACCAATCATACATAAAAGAATTCAGAGAAGATTCAAATATTATTCATAGATAGACTTGATCATAAACCCACAATTCATCGGTCTCAACAAACACACCGCAAAAAGAAGATTACATCGAATAGATCTCCACAAGAGAGGGGGAGAACTTTGTATTGAGATTCAAAGAGAGAGAAGAAGCCATATAGCTACTAACTATGGACTCGAAGGTCTGAGGTAAACTACTCACACTCCATCGGAGAGGCTATGATGATGTAGAAGCCCTCCGTGATGACGGCCCTCTTCCGGCGGAGCTCCGGAACAGGCCCCAAGATGGGATCTCGTGGATACAGAAAGTTGTGGCGGTGGAATTTGGATTTTGGCTCCTGTTCTGACCGTTTGGGGGTACATATGTATATATAGGAGGAAGAAGTACGTCGGTGGAGCTCCGAGGGGCCCACGAGGCAGGGGGCGCGCCCTAGGGGGGCGCCCCCACCCTCGTGACCGCCTCTTTTGTTCCTTGGCGTAGGGTCCAAGTCTCCTGGATCACGTTTGGTGAGAAAATCACGTTCCCGTAGGTTTTATTCCGTTTGGACTCCATTTGATATTCCGTTTCTTCAAAACACTGAAATAGGCAAAAAAACAGCAATTCTGGGCTGGGCCTCCGGTTAATAGGTTAGTCCCAAAAATAATATAATAGTGGAAAATAAAGCCCAATATAGTCCAAAACAGTAGATAATATAGCATGGAGCAATCAAAAATTATAGATACATTGGAGACGTATCACCTCTCGTGTGATCTGACCAGGATAAGCATGGCAATGCGACAAGGATTATGAGATAATCTAGTTTGTGGTCCGCATGACTGGAACGAGAAAGAGGTCGGGCTAGCACAAGGATGACAAACTCGCCTTGAGCTCGACAACATATATCGTGTGGCAAAAGGAATGGAAGTGTGATGTACAGGTTCGCTAACCAGCTTCTTAGTATGCTTGGTGTTCAGCATGCCTTGCTAGAGGCCGCTACCAACCGTGCAGTTCGGAGGTGATCCAAACTATGACCAACCTAACTTGAACCTAAGGGGTCGCGCGCTTAAGGGAAGGAACCTACAAGGTCGGATCCGAGGACACTGGTCGGATGTGATCCGAACTGTATTCGGATTGTGGCCGAGTAGACTTATGGGCTTTTGGGTCCATGCTAGGCCCAAGTGTTGAGCCCGTGACGGACGCCTATATATATAGTGGAGGTGCGGCACACTCATGGGCTGATCGCTTAGGCGCTGTCACTAGGGTTTGCATGTGTTGCGAATATACACCTCCACTCGCTGCCGGTTGTGTGATCGGACCTAGCAGTCCGCCGCACGACGTTCCTCCTGCATGCGCGGATACCGTTAGAGGCGGTGCACTTGCGCCGCTCTGGTGAACCTGTACGTGGGAACCGACCACCGGTTGTCCGAGGGAGATCGGACGAGGAAGAGACGATCCACGCGGACACGCTGCCCCAACTCTTGTTCCGCTGCACGACACTGCGCGTCTAGTGGCAACAAACTGTGATCCATCTCCCGTAGCATGTTCTTGGTTGTTCTGTGCGTTGGAAATTTTAATTTGCAATCGACGCACCCTACCATAGATCCCATCAGTGGTATCAGAGCCTCTTCTATAGGATTTGGATTCAGATCATATGCATATTAGATATGTGGAGGCAATAGATGAGATCTGTTGTCATTGATAAGAATGGCTGTGTGCACGGTTGATGAGATCAACTGCACATGGGGATCGATGTGGCTATGTTTTCTGTTGATTGGGATCGATGAGGTCGTGACACGATCTACCCCTACTGGTCGGTTATCCGCCATCGGGGTTAACAGTGAAACGTAAATTCGAATCGGACCGTCGTGTGCGTAGCGCCTTGTATTTCGTACATGATCACTCAAACCGGTAGAATGCGATTCTATGCATAACTTTATTTTGCAGGGTTTGATGTGAATAGTATGGCTCATGTGTATGTGATGCATGTGTGTAAATTATACATGACCTGTGTGTCATGTTTGGCAGCCGGCAGGAGCCAAAGTGCTGTCATTATATTGTATAAAGACCTGCGTGTCGACTTGTGACTCTTTGTAAAATTCATTACTAGTTGTAGTAGTTGGATAATAGAGATCAGGTTGGTGGCTTGGCGTCCCGGCGTGACAAACAAGATGGAGTTCCTAGATGGTCATCGGAGTCGGAGCCAACCTGGAAGAACATCCATGAAGGAGCCATACTATTTCACAACATGTGTTTATTTGTGATTGTTATGCTTCCTTGTTTTCTATGCATGTTAGAATGGTAGAAATATCCCTCATGAATATCAAGCCAATTGGCATCCCCGATGTTGCACCTTTGCACGCCAAGTACGTCTAGTAGTGGGCTCATAAATTGGGGTGCTGCTAGGTGTCCTTGAACTGAAGTGTTCGTGTCGGACACGGACATGCACTGCATTAGGTTGACTTGACAAGGCTATCAAAATGGTTTTGGGCCTTGTGGCAAAAGAGGTCAGGAGCTGGGGTATGAGATACCTACCCGACCGACAGGAGTCGTATAGAGATACGATTAGCAAGGAGTTGCTTACCGGATAGGCATGTTGTCTAGCAGTGATGCTAAAGCTCACTAGTCGCATGTGCTAGTTGGATCCTGAATCACTGAGAGTTTGCGGAGGGATGCTGACTTCAGTGGGAGTATTTCTGTTTAAGGCTAGAATTACTCTACATAAACACATTGCTTAGTGATTGCATATTTTTCCGTTGTAGATCAATGGCACCACCTGCTCAACCCAACTTTGCATTGAAATCAATTCTGGAAAAGGATAAACTGAATGGAACAAACTTTACTACCTGGTATAGAAATTTGAGAATTGTTCTCAAGCATGATAAAAAGGAACATGTTCTAGAGGATCCGCTTCCAGAGGAACCTGCCGATAATGCTAGTACCACAACCAAGAATGCCTACCAGAAACTCGTTGATGAATCAAACGAGATCAGTTGCCTCATGCTGGCTTGTATGGAGCCCGATTTGCAGCAGCATTTCGAAGACGTTGGGGCTTTCGATATGATCAAGAGTCTCAAGAGCATGTTTCAGGTGCAGGCTAGGACCGAAAGGTTCAACGTCTGGCGATCCTTGATGGATTGTAAGCTGAAGGAAGGTGATCCACTGAGCCCGCATGTGATCAAGATGATCGGATATGTGCAAGCTTTGGATCGGTTGGGCTTCCCGCTCTTGGATGAGCTGGCTACTGATGCAGTTCTGGGTTCTCTTCCGCCCAGCTATGGGACGTTCATCTCGAACTATCATATGCATGGCATGGATAAGAAGCTCACTGAATTGCATGGGATGCTCAAAGTGGCAGAGCAGGATATTAAGAAAGGCACGCATCAAGTGTTGATGGTGCAGAAATCGGCTAAGTTCAAGAAGAGTTGGTCTAAGAAGAAGGCTAAGGCAAAGGGCACAGAGATGGTAACCTCCGCCGCTGCGCCGAAGTCTGGACCGGACTCAAAGACCATTTGCTATCATTGCAAGGAAACTGGTCACTGGAAGAGGAACTGTAGCAAGTGGCTTGCAGAGCATGGCAAGAAGGCCGGGAATGCTGCTTCAGGCAAAGGTACACTTGTTGCATATGTTATAGACATTTACCTTGCTGACATACCTAGTAGCTCTTGGGTATTTGATACCGGGTCGGTTGTTCATATTTGCAACTCGATGCAGGGGCTGGTAAGAACTAGGCGTGTGGCACAAGGGGAGATTGACATCAGGGTCGGCAACAAAGCAAGAGTTGCTGCGTTGGAGGTCGGCACGATGCAGCTCCAGCTTCCTTCTGGATTTATTTTGGAATTGAATAATTGTTATTACATTCCTGCACTTAGTCGAAACATTATTTTTGCCTCATGCTTGATGAGTCAGGGTTATGAATTCAATTTAAAGGACAATGGTTGTTCGATTTATTTGAATGGTATGTTCCACGGCTATGCACCCATTCTTGATGGGTTATTTATATTGAATCTAGAACAGGAACCGGTCTATAACGTGAATGTCAAGAGGCATAAGCCCAATGAGATAAATCCGACATACTTCTGGCATTGCCGGCTTGGACACATTAGTCTGAAACGCATGAAGAAGCTCCATGTTGATGGACTCCTAACTTCGACCGACTTTGGGTCGTTCGAGACATGCGAATCATGCTTGCTCGGCAAGATGACTAAGTCTCCTTTCGCAAAGAGTTGCGAGAGGGCATCCGAGCTGTTGGAACTGATACACAGTGATGTGTGTGGACCAATGAGCACAACTGCCAGAGGTGGCTATCAGTACTTCGTGACTTTTACCGACGACTTGAGTAGATATGGATATATCTATTTGATGAGGCACAAGTCAGAGACTTTTGAAAAGTTCAAAGAGTTTCAAAACAAGGTGGAGAATCAGCTCGACAAGACTATAAAACTTCTACGATCTGATCGTGGAGGTGAGTACATGAGCCAGGAGTTTGATGATCATCTGAAAAGCAGAGGTATAGTACCTAAGCTCACACCTCCGGGTACGCCACAGAGAAATGGTGTATCAGAATGGAGGAATCGCACCTTGTTGGACATGGTTCGATCTATGATGAGCAAGTCGGATTTACCCTTGTCATTCTGGGGACACGCTCTAGAAACTGCAGCTTTCACACTTAATAGGGTACCATCAAAATCCATAGACAAGACACCACATGAGATGTGGACCAGGAAGAGTCCCAGTTTGTCTTTTCTAAAGATTTGGGGTTGTGAAGCATTTTTCAAGAAACTTATGTCAGACAAGCTTACACCCAAGTCGGATAAATTCATATTCGTGGGATATCCGAGGGAAACCTTGGGATATAACTTCTACAACCGGGAAGAGAACAAAGTGTTTGTTGCTCGGAACAGGGTTTTCCTTGAGAAAGAGTTTCTTAGTCGGGAGGCCAGTGGGAGGACGGTCCGACTCGAAGAAATTCGAGGACCACTTGGGGACGGCTCGGCTGGTGATGAGATCATACCGGAGTCACTCATGGAACCCGTAGTGGAAGCGGCAGCGGAACCACGGAGGTCGGAAAGATTGCGCAGAGTGCGTGATGTATTGTTGCTAGAAAGCGACGAGCCGACCACATATGCGGAAGCGATGGTGAGCCCAGATTCCGAGGCATGGCTGGAGGCCATGAAATCCGAGTTAAAGTCCATGGATGAGAATCAAGTTTGGGACTTGGTTGATCCGCCACCTGGTGTAACGGCCATTGGTTGCAAATGGGTCTTTAAGAAGAAAACTGATATGGATGGAAATGTTCAGATCCACAAAGCTCGGCTTGTCGCTAAGGGTTATGGACAAGTTCAAGCAATTGACTATCACAAGACTTACTCGCCGGTAGCGATGCTGAAGTCGGCGAGGATCGTACTAGCTATAAATGCATATTTCGATTACGAGATATGGCAGATGGATGTCAAGACGGCTTTCCTTCATGGAAATTTAACCGAGGACATGTATATGATACAACCCGAGGGTTTTGTCGATCCGACTAGCACTAGTAAGGTATGCAAGCTCAAGAGATCCATTTATGGGTTGATGCAAGCATCTCGGAGCTGGAACATTCGTTTTGATGAGGTCGTCACTAGTTTCGGCTTCATAAAAAGCGAAGAGGACTCTTGTTTATACAAGAAGTTAAGTGGGAGCTCGATAGTGTTTTTGATCTTGTATGTGGATGACATACTATTGATCAGAAATGATATTTCGATGCTGAACTCGGTCAAGGAGTCATTGAATGGCAAGTTTTTGATGAAGGACCTTGGTGAGGCAATGTGCATTTTAGGCATTAAGATCTATAGAGATAGATCAAGGAGGCTGCTCGGCTTAAGCCAGAGCACGTACATAGATAAAGTGTTGAAGCAGTTCAACATGAGTGAGGCAAAGAAAGGGTTCTTGCCACTCTCACATGATATAAGGCTAAGCGAGACTCAGAGTCCTTTGACATCTGATGAGCGAAGCAGGATGAGTAGGATTCCATATGCCTCGGCAATCGGTCATGTATGCCATGATATGTACGCAGCCCGATGTTGCTTTTGCAATAAGCCTAACAAGTAGATACCAGGCCAACTGTAACACCCCGGATGTAACTTTCCCTATTTGTACTCCAACTCTTGCCGTTTCCGGCGTTAAGTTATTTTATTTTCTCGGGTTCGGGTCTTTGTCTCCGTGTGTTGTGGTCTTTGTCATGCATCTCATATCATGTCATCATGTGCATTGCATTTGCATACGTGTTCATCTCATGCATTCGAGCATTTTCCCCGTTGTCCGTTTTGCATTCCGGCGCTTCGTTCTCCTCCGGTGGTCATTTCTAGCTTTCTTTTGTGTGTGGGGATTAAACATTTCCGGATTGGACCGAGACTTTCCAAGCGGCCTTGGTTTACTACCGGTAGACCGCCTGTCAAGTTTCGTACCATTTGGATTTCGTTTGGTACCCCAACGGTTAACCGAGGGACCGAAAAGGCCTCGTGTGTGTTGCAGCCCAACACCCCTCCAATTTGGCCCAAAACCCACCAAACTCTGCTCCATGTCCTAGAGCGTTCGATCACGATCGCGTGGCCGAAAACCGCACCTCATTTGGACTCTCCTAGCTCCCTCTATGCCTATATATACACCCCTCCGTTTTCGGATCTTCTTCCTCCCCGAAACCCTAAAAACTGCAGCTCCGCGCGCCGGACATTGTCCGTCCGCGCCGGACGTGTCCACCACGCCGCCGCCGCCTCACTCTGGCCTATAGGAGCTCGCCACATCAGCATCGCCGCCCGCTCGAGCCAACCGCGGGGTGCCACATCACCGCCGCCAGCACCCCACATCGCCGCCGCCGCACGGGGCCCAGATCCGGCCCGCCCCGGGGCCGAACCGGGCTGCATCGGGCCCGCCCTCCGTGCCGTCGCCTTGCACCTCGCCGCCCTTGCTCCACCGCCTCCGCGCCTCCCTCCGGCCAGCCGCCCGCGCCGGATCCCGTGCCCCGCCGCCTCGGAACTGCCGCCGTCGCCCGAGCGCCGCTGCTCTCGCCGCCGGCCGCCGCCCCACCACGCAGCTTCGCCGCCACCGCCCGCGCCTCTCCATCTCGCCGCCGCGCCGCCATCGCGCACCGGCCGCGCGCCGCCGCCCTTCACCGGTCCCATCGCCGTCCGGCCCTCGCCTCGATCTTGCCTCGCCGGAGTCCAGTCATCGCCGTCTTCGCCGGACCTCCTCGTCCTCGCCGGAGTTTCGTGCCTCGCCGGAGAAGAAGGTGGATCAGATCCACCACTCCCCGAACCAAACACCCGTCTCGGATCTGCACCGCGCCGTCCCGGATCCCTCCGTCCCGCGTTGACTTTTCGCGGAGGTATAATTCTACTAAGTCCCATAATTCTCGATCCAAGTTGCTCAGTTCGCGGCTCCGTAACTTTGCATCCGTAGCTCCGATTCATGCATATAGCATATTAAAATGTTCATCTCAGAGAGTACATAATTTCATTCCATTGCATCATTTTCATTAGAGTTAATCTTGATGCCTGAAATGCTGTTATAAGAGGGCTACTTGAGTTAATTGTCAGATATGTTACTCCGTTTAGCACTTTTGTCATTTTTGCCATGATTAATGTGTGCTTGATATGCCTGTGAGTTCTTCATATGTTTTGTTAAGGGTTTTGTCATCTATCCAGAGGTGCAACCCATGTATTTTTAGGATGTGTGTGGTGACTTGTGCAAGCTTGCAAAGTGGTGCACTTGCTAATTCTGTTTTCAGGGACTTAGTGATTTCACAAAGTCCTGGGATTGTTTAGTTCACGATGCCATATGTTCATGTTGTTTCCTAGTGATCCGTGCCTCTTTTGAGGATGATCAGTAAGGGAGTTTTGTTAATCTTGTATTGCTATATCCATCTATGTCTTTGTTTGCAATTATGGAGCATCCTAGCATGAGTCAATCGAGCTCTACTTTTGCTTCATTGTGAATCTGGGCAGATCGTCAACTTGTTTGCGATTTTGCCGATGTTATTGTAGTTGATCCGTGCATGCTATGCCATTGTTCTTGCCATGTATAGCTTGTATTTTGTGCCTTCTTTATGGGTGTATGCTTGCCTTGCCATGACTTGCACCGTAGTGAGTGCATCGAGCTCGTAAACATGCCTTCGTGAGCTCGTAAACATGCCTTCTGAAACTGATTATGTTTTTGCTATGTTCGTGTGCTTGTTAATATATTTTGTGATCCCTTTTGGCTCAAGGTCACTAAGGAACTTTTGCCAAGCTTGTTGAGTAGCTCCATGCCATGTCTTTCTTTGTCATGTTCAGGTCCTGTAGCATGTTGTTTTGTTGCTTCGAAGAGGGCTATATGATCTGAAATTCCAGACAAGTGTTAATTTCACCAAGTCTGAGATCTGTTTTACCATTTGCGTTTTTTCCATGCTTGTTTGAACCTGTTAATGGATGAATTGGCCGTAGCTCAGCGCCAGACTTTTGTTAAGCATCTTGTGTGCATCCCTGCCATGTATTTTGTTGTCATGTTTGGGTGCTGTAGCATGTTCATCTCATTGCATTTAGATGCCTACTTGCTGTAAATCGCAGACCGGTGTCATTTTTGAATCGCTTGCCATTTCCAAACCGTAACTCCGATTCCGGCGTTCTTTATATCGTTTTCAAGCGATTTAATCTCATCTTTCCAGTGACACACTTGGATTTCCAAGTTGAGGCCAGGTTCATGCATTTCCTGTCATATCTTGCATTTGGCATCCCGCATCGCATCCCGCATAGCATATCATCATTTCATCATATTGCTTGTTCTTGCACGTGGTTGATTGTATCCTTGTTGCTTGTTTATCTTGTTTGGGTAGAGCCGGGAGACGAGTTCGCTAATGAGGAGCCCGTTGAGTTTGCTTTTGAGGATCCAGTCAACTCTGACAACTGTGCAGGCAAGATGATCATACCCTCGAAATCACTACTATCTTTGCTATGCTAGTTTGCTCGCTCTTTTGCTATGCCATTGCTATGATGCCTACCACTTGCTTGCAAGCCTCTCAAATTGCCATGTCAAACCTCTAACCCACCATGTCCTTTGCAAACCGTTGATTGGCTATGTTACCGCTTTGCTCAGCCCCTCCTATAGCGTTGCTAGTTGCAGGTGAAGTTTGGAGGCCGTTCCTTGTTGGAACATTTATTTACTTGTTGGCATATCATTATATTGCTATGTTATGTTAATGCATATATATACTTGGTAAAGGGTGGAAGGCTCGGCCTCTCGCCTAGTGTTTTGTTCCACTCTTGCCGCCCTAGTTTCCGTCATATCGGTGTTATGTTCCCGGATTTTGTGTTCCTTACGCGGTTGGGTTATAATGGGAACCCCTTGATAGTTCGCCTTGATTAAAGCTTTTCCAGCAATGCCCAACATTGGTTTTACCATTCGCCACCTAGCCTTTTCTTTCCCTTGGGTTCTGCAGACTCAAGTGTCATCTTATTTTACCCCCCTCCGGGCCAGTGCTCCTCTAAGTGTTGGTCCACCTGTCAGCTACCGGTGGCCACCAGGGGCAACTCTGGGCTGGCCTACCCGTACCTAGGACAATCTGAGTGTGCCCTGAGAAAGAGATATGTG
Source organism: Triticum aestivum (assembly GCF_018294505.1). Classification (NCBI taxonomy): domain Eukaryota; kingdom Viridiplantae; phylum Streptophyta; class Magnoliopsida; order Poales; family Poaceae; genus Triticum; species Triticum aestivum. The sequence goes on along the minus strand of NC_057812.1, from coordinate 509,093,983 downwards.
CAGCTCCTATCGGGATTTGTCGGCACATTCGGGCGGTGTTGCTGGTCTTGTTTTAACCTGTCGAAGTGTCTTGAGTTACCGAGATACCGAGTCTGATCGGAACGTCTTGGGAGGAGGTCTATTCCTTCGTTGACCGTGAGAGCTTGTCATAGGCTAAGTTGGGACTCCCCTGCAGGGATTGAACTTTCGAAAGCCGTGCCCGCGGTTATGAGCAGATGGGAATTTGTTAATGTCCGGTTTTAGATAACTTGAACCTTAATTAATTAATTTGAATCAACTGAGTGTGTTACCGTGATGGCCTCTTTCCGGCGGAGTCCGGGAAGTGGACACGGTGTTGGAGTAATGTTTGCGCAGGTTGCTCTCTAGTTTCTCGCTCGTGCTTTGTCTCCTCTTCTCGCTCTCTTTTGCGAATAAGTTAGCCACCATACTTGCTAGTCGCTTGCTGCAGCTCCACTCATACTTTACCTTTCCATACCTATAAGCTTATATAGTCTTGATTGCGAGGGTGCGAGATTGCTGAGTCCTAGTGGCTCACAGATTACTATTACACCAGATGCAGGGCCTGTTGATTCCGCTCTAGGAGACGCGTACGAGCTCAAGTGGGAGTTCGATGAAGATTCTCAACGATACTATGTTTCCTTTCCCGACGATCAGTAGTGGTGCCCAGTTGGGGGTGATTGGGACCGTGTCGCATGTTGGGTTCTCTTTTATTTTGGCGCCGTAGTCGGGCCATGAGTGTATGCATGATGTAATGTTATTTATGTACTTGATTGACGTGGCGAGTGTAAGCCAACTATGTTATCTCCCCTTTTATATTACATTACATGGGATGTTTGTGAAGATTGCCTAACTTGCGACATATGCCTTCAATGCGATTATGTCTCTAAGTCGTGCCTCGACATGTGGGAGCTATAGTCGCATCGAGGGTGTTACAACAACCCAAGTGAGAGTCACTGGGCAGCGGTAAAGACTATTTTGAAGTACCTGAAATTGGCTAAAGAGATGTTCCTAGTTTATGGAGGTGAGGAAGAGCTCATCGTAAGAGGTTATGCCGATGCTAGTTTCCAACCCGACAGAGATGATTGTCGATCACAGTCCGGATTCGTGTACCTCATGAACGGAGGAACAGTGAGCTGGATGAGTTCCAAGCAAGATACGGTGGCTGATTCTACTACAGAAGCCGAATACATTGCGGCTTGTGAAGTTGCAAAGGAAGGTGTTTGGATCCGGAACTTTCTGGATGATCTTGGTATTTTCCCAGCCTCAGTAAAACCGTTGGACCTTTATTGTGATAATTCTGGTGCCATCGCACAAGCCAAGGAGCCAAGGAATCACCACAAGGTCAGACGCATAGATCGGAAATATCACCCGATACGAACGGTCGTAAAGAGTGGTGATGTAGAGTTATGCAAAATTCACACGGATGCAAATGTTGTGGATCCGTTGACTAAGCCACTTTCACAACCCAAGCATGAGGGGCACGTTAGAGCTATGGGCATTCGATGTCTATTTGATTGACTCTAGTGCAAGTGGGAGACTGTTGGAGATATGCCCTAGAGGCAATCATGTATGATGATATTTCCTATGTGTTTATGAATAAAGATAGTCCTTGGACATTATCAATGATGTGTATCAGCAAGTACGTGACTTGTTTGTGGGACTATGCATTGTATGATGACTGTCCTAAAAGGTCCCTAGTCGAAAGGGCTGTGTGGACGCGCAACCAACTAGAATAGCATATGACACGGTCGATGGCTTGGTCTCACTAGCCATGGAGCATTGGATGCTAACCGGATAATATGGACTTGGAAGGATCTGGTCAGATTCGACGTAGTCGGATCCGAGTCGAGATAAGGTCCAAGTCGGACAGACCCAACTATGAGACGCAGCGATATGTCATCTAGTACAACATATGTTCTATGTCCTAAGACCTGAGCTGACGCATGTACTCGGGATGGTGACAGACTTGCTTTGGGCCGACCAAACGCTACTCCGTAACTGGGTAGTTATAAAGGTAGGTTTCGGGTTTGTCCAGAACCATGCTGCGAGATGTGGTCGAGCAAGATGGGATTTGCCCCTCCAATCAGGAGAGATATACTCTGGGCCCCTCGTGTGATCCGACCAGGATAAGCATGGCCATGCCACAAGGATTATGAGATAATCTAGTTTGTGGTCGGCATCACTGGAACGAGAAAGAGGTCGGGCTAGCACAAGGATGACAGACTCGCCTTGAGCTCGACAACATATATCGTGTGGCAAATGGAATGGAAGTGTGATGTACAGGTTCGCTAACCAGCTTCATAGTATGCTTGGTGTTCGGCATGCCTTGCTAGAGGCCTCTACCAACCGTGCAGTTCGGAGGTGATCGGAACTGCGACCAAGCCGACTTGAACGTAAGGGGTCGCGCGCTTAAGGGAAGGAACCTACGAGGCCGGATCCGAGGACACTGGTCGGATGTGATCCGAACTGTATTCGGATTGTGGCCAAGTAGGATTATGGGCTTTAGGGTCCGTGTGAGGCCCAAGTGTTGAGCCCGTGACAGACGCCTATATATATAGTGGAGGCGCGGCACACTCATGGGTTGGTCGCTTAGGAGCTGTCACTAGAGTTTGCATGTGTTGCGAATAGACACCTCCACTCGCCGCCGGTTGTGTGATCGGACCTAGCAGTCCGCCGCACGACGTTCCTCCTGCATGTGCGGATACCGTTAGAGGCGGTGCACTTGCGCCGCTCCGGCAAACCTGTACGTGGGAACCGACCACCGTTTGTAAGAGGGAGATCGGACAAGGAGGAGACGATCCACGCGGACACGCTGCCCCAACTCTTCTTCCGCTGCACGGCACTGCGCGTCTAGTGGTAACGAACTATGATCCATCTCCCGTAGCATGTTCTTGGTTGTTCTGCGCGTAGGAAATTTTAATTTGCAGTCGACGCACCCTACCGTAGATCCCATCAAACTTCAACCCTCATTCATGTATTACCTTAAGAACACACCGCATGATTACTATAGAGATAGATATGAACTAAGTGTACTATATGAACTCGATTTTTTTAATACACTTGATGTTGATTCCAAATAATAGTACATTTGATGTACTAACTAGATATTCATAATCTAAACCATGTTCCATATGTACACCATGTTTATCACACAAAGTATAGTGCCCCACCCTCTACATTATGACAAATATTTAGCCCTGAGCTGCAAAAGCCACACATTATCCCAAATTATAATCAATGTTGTACATTATGTTATCTTCTTCAAATATCCGTATCCACTTTTTATAATGAATTATGATCTTTGTTCATCTTTTACACCTTCATGATTGATACGTCCATTTTGCATCATGCTTTTATATCAATGTTTATTGCATTATGGACTGTTATTTCACTTTATGTCACAATACTTATGGCTATTCTCTCTTATTTTACAATGTTTACATAAGGAGGGAGAATGCCGGCAGCTGGAATTCTGGGCTGGAAAATGAGCAAATATTAGAGACCTATTCTGCGCAACTCCAAAAGTCCTCAAACTCCATTGAACATCTTAAAATAAATAAAGAAAAATCCTCGCCAAAGATGAAGGCCAGGGGGCCCACACCCTGCTCACGAGGGTGGGGGGCGCGCCCCCCTACCTCGTGGGCCCCCTGGTGGCTCTCCGACATCCATCTTCTCCTATATGAAGTCTTTCAATGAGAAAAAATAGGAAGGAACTTTTCGGGACGAGACTCCGCCGCCACGAGGCGGAACCTGGGCGGATCCAATCTAGAGCTCTGGGAGAGCTGTTCTACCGGGGAAACTTCCCTCCAGGAGGGGGAAATCATCACCATCGTCATCACCAACGCTCCTCTCATCGGGAGAGGGCAATCTCCATCAACATCTTCACTAGCACCATCTCATCTCCAAACCCTAGTTCATCTCTTGTATCTAATTCTTGTATCCAAGTTCGGGATTGGTGCTAGTAGGTTGCTAGTAGTGTTGATTACTCCTTGTAGTTGATGCTAGTTGGTTTATTTGGTGGAAGATCCTATGTTCAGATCCTATATGCATATTATTACCCCTCTGATTATGAACATGAATATGCTTTGTGAGTAATTACGTTTGTTCCTGAGGACAAGGGAGGAGTCTTGCTATTAGTAGTCATGTGAATTTGGTATTCGTTTGATATTTTGATAAGATGTATGTTGGCTAGCCTCTAGTGGTGTTATGTGAACGTCGACTACATAACACTTCACCATTATTTGGGCCTAGAGGAAGGCATTGGGAAGTAATAAGTAGATGATGGGTTGCTAGAGTGACAGAAGCTTAAACCCTAGTTTATGCGTTGCTTCGTAAGGGGCTGATTTGGATCCACATGTTTCATGCCACTATAAGAAATATGTCAACTTGTGACCTTCTGTTAGTGACCCTGGAAGAATTGGTCATAGATCTATGACCATTTCAGACCAATTGGTCAAAAGTTGTTCGGGGGCTCCAAAACCTAAACTATAACGACCATTTTGGTCAGAAAGGTCGTAATTTCCTTACACGAAATGGTCATAAAGCAGATAGCACTGGTCAGCTGCCTTATTTCTAGCTGATCATGACCAATATAGATGGTCATAACCTTGTAAATTGTGGTGGGTTGCTATGACTAGGCGCCACCTCATCAGTTTTGCCTATGTGTCATGTCCATGTGGCAGTTTTTGCCCTAGGTTGTGAAGCAACCTATATTTCTGTCATTCCCAAAATTCCCAAAAAAATCTCATAAATTCTTTGGGTCATGTCTTCATCAAATATGTAAAAATCCTTCCTTGCCTAGTTCAAAACTAATTCAACAATATTCATTTTCCTATTCTGTTCACGACAACACTTTATGAAGGAAGTGCTATTTATATATTCTTGATTGCCCTTGGAATTTTTGGGCACTCTTTCCTATCCAAATCATTACCGCATGACAAAATTCAGCTCCACTTGCCTAGCAAATCTTCCTCAGCAAATTTCCAAAGTTTTTGTCCACCTAGAAGCATTGTGAAGGAAGTACCTTTTTTATATATCGAAATGACATGAAATTTATACAGTTCCTTCATATGCCCAAATTATCACCCTCCTCCAAATTGCAGCTCAGTCAAATCATCTATGTGAGCCCAGGTTCGATTTATATTTTATGGCCAAATTGGCACGTTGCAAAGCAAGTGTTATCTAGACCCCTCCTATTACCCTCAAACTTTTCGGGCACTCTTCCATACCCAAATCATTGCCACATGATAATATTCAGCTCAATTTTCCTAGTAAATCTTTCTCAGGAAATTTTCAAAGTTTCTACCTCGAGAGAAGCTTTGTGAAGTAAGTACTAGCTAGGCTTACCCAAATGATCTGAAAAATTTACCAGCGCATGACCATACCTATGTAACTTACCTACACCAATTTTTAGCTCATTTCATTCATCCAATCTCTCTCACTAGTTTTCCCAAGTTTCTGTCCATAGAAGAGAATTGTGAAGGAAGTACCACTTTGGCATTTCCAAATAGTATCCATTTTCTATAGTGGTTTCCTATGCCCAAATAACCATCCTCCACCTAATGCCAGCTCAATCCGTTCATTATTTTGAGCCGAGCTTCAACATTCGTAGTTATGTCCAGTGTGGTAGTTCGCAAAGCAAGTACCACCTAGGCTCCTCCTTTTGAGATGAAAATTTGTGAAGACGGTCTTCTTAGTAACTGATCATTCTCAGCCAAAACTCACGCCCATTAGCCATGAACATTTCCCGTACCGCTAATCAAACACTTGGCTGTTAATTCATGTTTGAGCATCGATCGGTCTCCTCGTGAGAATCTTATGTTGTAATTTTCTTCCTAGCACAAACCTGGGGAGTGCCCAACCCACTAGACATGCCTAGGCCACCCAGAACGCATGGCAACGCCACGGTCACGCGGTGACAATGCGGCGGGCATGCGAGTTTATGCGCTCTAGAGTTAGGGCCCTCGGCCACCGCCCAAACCTCTACGTATCGCCACCAAACCATGTATTTATGATTAAATAGATCCTTATGTAACTAGAAATGATTTTTGGAAAAAATAAATAGCAAACTATGAGGCAGCTGCAGTTCAAATTTGACCCGCTTCCTACTGAATCGGTGGAAATTTGTCTTTTTCACGAGAGGTGGATCAAAAAAATTTACACCCAACCATTTTGTCAATTGTGCATTAAATATGGCCTAGTATTTTATAAAAATGATTTGGTCCAATTTTGCAACGATTATTTGCACTCGAAAAATGGAAAATGGTTTTTTCGTCCAACAAAAATGAAAACTTCCTTTGGCAACATTGTTCGCCATTCCAATGTGCACCCTTGTGCACAATATGAGATCATTTGAACAAACTATGCCATGAATGTGGCCATAAGATTGATCATTTGGCTTGAAAGCCATTGACCTTCACACATGATAGCTCATTTCTGAGAACACTTTTTTAAAATAATTATCGTATTACAAGTTTATTATTTTTCCTGGAAACTTAATCACATATAATGAGACAATGCGAAGGTTTTCCAATTTTTTGATTTTTTTTGAATTTTTATGCCCGTTTCAAAATGTGGTCAAAACGACGGGCTTGACCGTTCCTAGGTAGCGGTTGAATCTTGGAATTTTTTTTTTGTGTTTTTTTGATTAAATAGATACTTATGTACCTAGAAATGATTTTTGGAAAAAATAAAGAGCAAACTACGAGGTAGTTACAGTTCAAATTTGACCCGCTTCCAGCTGAATCAGCGAGAATTTGTCTTTTTCACCAGAGGTGGATCAAAATTTTTGACACCCAACCATTTTGTCAATTGTGAATTAAATATGGCCTAGTATTTTATAAAATTGATTAGGTCCAATTTTGCAACAAATATATGGTAGGTCCTTCACAAAAAAAACTCATTTCGGGCACTCGGAAAATGGAAAATGAATTTTCCATGCAAAGAAAATGAAAACTCCCTTAGGCAACATTGTTTGGAATTCCAAGATGCACCCTTGTGCACAATATGAGATCATTTGAACAAACTATGCCATGAATGTGGCCATAAGATTGATCATTTGGCTTAAAAGCCATGAATCTTCACACTTGATAGCTCATTTCTGAGAACACTTTTTTAAAATAATTACTGTATTACAAGTTTATTATTTTTCCTGTAAACTTGGTCACATATAATGACACAATGCGAAGGTTTTCCAATTTTTTTGATTTTTTAGAATTTTTTATGCCCGTTTCAAAATGCGGTCAAAACGGCGGGCTTGACCGTTCCTAGCTAGTGGTTGAATCTTGGAATTTTTTTGGTGTTTCTCTGATTAAATAGATACTTATGTACCTAGAAATGATTTTTGGAAAAAATAAAGAGCAAGCTATGAGGCAGCTGCAATTCAAAAATCGACCCGCTTCCAGCTGAATCAACGGGAATTTGTCTTTTTCACCAGAAGTGGATCAAATATTTTGACACCCAACCATTTGGTCAATTGTGCATTAAATATGGCCTAGTTTTGTATAAAAATGATTTGGTACAATTTTGCAACAAATATTTGGTAGGTCCTTCACAAAATAAACTCATTTCGGGCACTCGAAAAATGGAAAACAAATTTTCCGTGCAAAGAAAATGAAAACTCCCTTAGGCAACATTGTTTGTCATTCCAATATGCACCCTTGTGCACAATATGAGATCATTTGAACAAACTATGCCATGAATGTGGCCGTAATATTGATCATCTGACTTGAAAGGCATTGATCTCCACACATGATAGCTCGTTTCTGAGAACACTTTTTTTTAAAATAATTTCTGTATTACAAGTTTATTATTTTTGCTAGTAACTTGTCCACATATAACGACACAATGTGAAGGTTTTGCAATTTTTTGAATTTTTTTGAATTTTTTATGCCCGTTTCAAAATGCGGTCAAAATGGCGGGAATGACCGTTCCTAGCTAGTGGTTGAATCTTGGATTTTTTTTGTGTTTCTATGATTAAATAGATACTTATGTACCTATAATTGATTTTTGAAAAAAATAAAGAGCAAACTACGAGGCAGCTGCAGTTCAAAATTGACCCGCTTCCAACTGAATCGACGGAGATTTGTCTTTTTCACTAGAGGTGGATCAAAACTTTTTACACCCAACCATTTGGTCAATTGTGCATTAAATATATCCTAGTATTTTAGAAAATTGATTTGGTACCATTTTGCAAAAAATATATGGTAGGTCATTCACAAAAAAGCCTCATTTCGGGCACTCAAAAAATGGAAAATGAATTTTCCGTGTAAATAAAATGAAAAATTCCTTAGGCAACATTGTTTGCCATTCCAAGATTCACTCTGATGCAAAAGACGATATATTTTGAACAAATTATGCCATTTCAAAATGCACCCTTGTGCAAAAAATACAAGAGAAACAAATAGAAAAACACAATTACATAAGCTTTATTCTTATTGGTTGAAATGTTTGTGCCGTGGATCGATGACATGGCATCCATCCATCCATCCATCCCATTTAGCTAATGAAAAAAATAGAAAGAAAGAAAAAGAACCCCCACCCCCAGGGCAGCCCAACCACCCAAACCCTATCCCCTCCCGAGATACATCGTCGCTGCCCCCTTCTCCCCCCTCATCCCCTCCAACCACCCAAACCCTATCCCCTCCCCAGATCCAATCTCGCCGCCGGCCTCACTCTCCCCCCCTCTCCTCTCCCGCTCGCGCATGCTCCCCCCGCGGTGGCTCCTCCCCATTCCCCCCGCGGCTCCGACCATGGCCGCCGCCCTCGCGTCGCCGCGCACCGCGCGATAGCTCGTCGACGCCATCACAGCGCACCTCTCCCTCTACCACGCCGCCAACCCTAGCAGCCCCTCCCCGCCCCCTCCCCCCCCCCTCCCCCATCCCATGCACCGCGATCCTGCAGTGTCTGGCCACGCTGCCGCCGCCGCGAAGAAGGACCAGGAGCCCGACCCCTACGACAGCCGCTAGCGGGTCGCCCTCTTCTTCGGTACGCAGACCGGCACCGCCGAGGGATTCGCCAAGGTACGCGCATGCTCCTCCTCCCCCGCGCTGCTCCCGCTCGTCTGTCTGTCTTGTGCAAGGTGCCTAATAAGCTCTCCCTTCTATGCTCTTGCCGCCAGGCGCTTGCGGAGGAGGCCAAGGCGCTCTACGACAAGGCCATCTTCAAGGTGCTCAATCTGGTACGAACCTCGCTGCCGACGCTGCTTCTTTTTAAACCTCCTCCTCCCCCTCCACTCGGCTCACACGATTGATTTGTCGGGATTCAGGATGACTACGCCGCCGAGGACGAGGAGTACGATGAGAAGCTCAAGAAGGAGAACATCGCATTCTTCTTCCTCGCAATGTAAGGACCACCCGCAACTCTTACTGACTTCGTTACAGTAGGGAGCAGAAATCTTTAGTTAATCCATGACTTTTCAAAGACCTATTCCTTCCGCTGATCCTTTTATAGATGAGGTTGATTCTCTTTCAGAATACCATATCCATGGTTTGACAGTGGCGAATCGCTTTGACTACTCGTTTTACAGACATGGGTTGGTATCTGAAGATTGCATTATCTTTTGCTTGTTTTATAGATCAGATTGATGCACAATGATTTTATTTCTTTGTCCAAACCCCAAATTTGACATGGCTGATATATATATATATATATATATATATATATATATATATATTCTCAGGTCCTTTTGTAAATCCTGATGGGCCATACTATGCAACACTAGTTTACTGCCAAAAGCTGTAATGTAATCTAATGACTGCTATGTTTTGTGCACGTACAAGTCGACTCTCTCCTTGAAAGCTATGGTCTTCTAGCAGTTGGTTGATGCATCCAGTATTGATTTGTTTGTTGTCGCTTGCGCACACTAAAGAGAATCACTTACGCCGTGAAGCAGCGTTTATAATATTGTTAGCATGTTCTATTAGTTCCAGAGAAAAAGCGAAATCCCAGCTCCGCCTGCTTCATGATCTATGATAAGTTCACTTGTGTAAGAATAAGGCAGCATTTAAGCAATGGGTAGCAGTATCCACAAAACTAAATATTCTGTTCGTTTTCTTGTGTGCTTGACTGCTTGTGTATTGTTACAGGTGAGGAAGAACCAGCTGCTGACGTGCGAGGGCATGGGGTACCTGGAGGCCAAGCACCACCTGCTGCTGAGCATTGAGTTCAATCCATCACTAGGATTCTTGTTGTTTGTCTTTGAACAATGCTTGCGTTTTAGCTATTGCCACTTTGAGCTGTTGTAGATTGTAGTTATCAATTCTAGCTGGGTTTACATATTGCATTTCTGGAGCAGTAGATCGACATTTCTAAGTTCTTTTGTTATATAAGATGAACAAATGTTATGTTTAAAGTGTGAGCTGACTAGTAATCCTAGAGAGAACCAACTCCATTTTTGCAAGAGTTAGCTAATATAATTAGTTAGGTACTGTTGTATTAGTTAGCTAATATAATTTGCAGCATTAGTTAGGTACTGCTGTAGTCTTTTTTAGACTTCTCTTGTATGAGTAAAATGCTATGAGCAAGAGTAATGCTATGAGTAAATTGAGATTTCCTTGCTTTAGGCATAAGAATAAGCTGATAAGAACAGAATATTGATACTTTGCATGCTATGAGTAAAATGTTGGTACTTTGCCTGCCATATCTGGTTCTTGTTTTGGTAGTAGTTTGCATTGCTTATCCAGTAGTATCAGTGAACTGGCCAGCCTGGAGCAGCTTGGTGTTGTACATGATGGTGTTAACTGTGAAAATACCAAGTGTGAGAAAATTAGAAATTCTGCTCCTTACGTTTATAAATTCTACATATGGTTTCTCATCACTTGGTGTACATATAGCACGTTTTGGGCAACGAATTATTCAGCGTTCTATGTTAAAGCTTTCAACCTTGAAATCACATATTTGTTTGGGCATGTGCTATATGTACCATTTTAGAAGTAGTCCACATATTTCTGTCCTGCTATAGTCTTTTTTAAACTTCTTATGAGATTGAAGTATTCGTTCTGATTTCTGGTTTGCTGATTGTTGTAGACAGATGTATGAAACCTCTTAACTGTGGATGACAACTACTTGAGAAGGACCATCATCACCCATCAAGTATGCCATTGAGGTAATTCACCAGTCCCTCCAGCACTAACTATCTATTTTCTCTAGTATGCTTAGGTTTTTCATGCTGTTGTGGTAGCCCCATTGCAGTTGTGTTGAATCTCATGCCAGCGCTGGTGCGCCTGTGGCTTGATGTGCTGTGATCTTTATCTATGTAGGTTTTGTTTGATGATATGCTTAGATTATGATCATAAGCATGGTGGTTTGAAGATGCTGAGGCCAGCTATTAAACCATGATATAGTTGCTGGAACTGAGCTTAATATTCATGTGTGTATGTGTGTGTGTGTCGAGTAAAGTTTTGGTTTGTGCTGCTCCTTTGTAACGTGATGAAACAAAGAATGTCCTTTACTCCTTTTTGAATGGAATGTTCATAATATATTGGCTTCAATTTTTCTAATTTTTACCAACTGATTCATGTAATAGGGCGTCCGTGGAAGGCCCAGTCCTGACTCTCCAGTGAGTCCGGCATTTGATCTCTATTGAAGGAGCTACATGTAGAAGAAGAAAACACTTGTAGAGCTTGTAACTGATTCCCATAGTTGTAGAGCTTGTATCAACTAATCTTGTATTACGTGTCACTTGTAGAACTTGTAAATGCTACAGCTTGTAGGACGTGTCATTTGTAGAGCTTGTAAATAAGCTTGTATATGCTACAGCTTGTAGGACGTGTCATTTGTAGAGCTTGTATTGAATCTAGCTATTGTTATTTGAAGTATCATGTGTGTTTTTTGCTTGCCAATTTAACTACTGGTTATTTTCTTATTGTCAAATTGAAATATGAAGAATCTGGGCCTAATAGCTAGGACCCACTTATCAGAATCTGACAAGTGGGACCTGTTTGACTAGCGGACCCATTTTATAAAAAAAACTAAAACTATTGTACAAAAAGGCCATAACCCATGAAATAAAAAGGCAGAATTGTTGGGCTTGGCCCATGAAGTCTGACCAAAAATTGACAGGAAAAAAAATATATAGAAAGGCTGAATTAATGGGCTCGGCCCATATAAACACCCAATTGGACCGGCACGATTCTTGTGCCACATCAGATTGCCACGCTGGATGCCTACGTGGCCTGGGGAGGTTGCTAGTGACCAAAACGCCACAGTAGACGTATTTTGGTCATAAACGTCTACGACCATTTCAGAAGAAAGGTCGCTATAGTCAGTTTATGACCGCCAGCTTTTGACCTTATGTTTTTGGTCACAAAAAGGTCACAAATTGAAAATAGTGACCTTTCAGTGACCAATAGTCAAGGTCACATGTTGACATATTTCTTGTAGTGTGCTATGGTTAGGTTTACCTTAATACTTTTGTTGTAGTTGCAGATGCTTGCAATAGAGGTTAATCATAAGTGGGATGTTTGTTCGAGTAAGAACAGCACCCAAGCACCGGTCCACCCACATATCAAATTACCAAAGTATCGAACGCGAATCATATGAACGTGATGAAAACTAGCTTGCCGATATTCCCATGTGTCCTCGGGAGCGCTTTTCCTGTTATAAGAGTTTGTTCCGGCTTGTCCTTTGCTACAAAAGGATTGGGCCACCTTGCTACACTTTATTTACTTTTGTTACTTGTTGCTCGTTACAATTTATCTTATCACAAAACTATCTGTTACCACTTATTTCAATACTTGTAGAGAATACCTTGCTGAAAACCGCTTATCATTTCCTTCTGCTCCTCGTTGGGCTCGACACTCTTACTTATTGAAAGGACTACGATAGATCCCCTATACTTGTGGGTCATCAAGATTCTTTTCTGGCGCCGTTGCCGGGGAGTGTAGCGCCTTTGGTAGGTGGAATTTGGTAAGGAAAAATTTATATAGTGTGCTGAAATTTACTGTCACTTGTTACTATGGAAAGTAATTCTCTGAGGGGCTTGTTCGGGATATCTTCACCCCGTCCAGTAGAGCAAAGAGTTGCTCCGCAACCTACCGAACCTATTGAAAATGAAACTCCTTTTGAATTTCCTTCAGGTATGATGGAAAAGCTGCTAGCTAATCCTTTTACAGGAGATGGAACAAAGCATCCTAATGAGCACTTAATATATGTGGATGAAGTTTGTGGATTATTTAAGCTTGCAGGTATACCCGATGATGTTGCTAAGAAGGTCTTCCCTTTATCTTTGAAGGGAGACGCATTGATATGGTATAGGCTATGTGATGATATGAGATCATGGGACTATAAAAGATTGAAGTTGGAATTTCATCAAAAGTATTACCCTATGCATCTTGTTCATCGTGATCACAATTATATATATAATTTCTGGCCTCGCGAAGGAGAAAGCATCGCTCAAGCTTGGGAGAGGCTTAAATCAATGTTATATTCATGCCCCAATCATGAGCTCTCAAGAGAAATGATCATTCAAAATTTTATGCTCGGCTTTCTGAAAACAATCGCACCATGCTCGATACTTCTTGTGCTGGCTCTTTTATGATGAAGACTATTGAATTTAAATGGAATTTATTGGATAGAATTAAACACAACTCTGAAGATTGGGACCTCGACGAAGGTAAGGAGTCAGGTATGACACCTAAGTTTGATTATGTTAAATCTTTTATGGACACCAATATTTTCTGTAAGTTTAGCATAAATATGGACTTGACTCTGAGATAGTAGCTTCTTTCTGTAAATCTTTTGCTACTTATGTTGATCTCCCTAAGGAGAAGTGGTTTAAATATCATCCTCCCATAGAAGTAAAAGTAGCTGCACCTATTAAAGTTGAAGAAAAGACTGTCACTTATAATGATCCTATTGTTCCTACTTCTTATGTTGAGAAACCACCTTTCCCTGTTAGAATAAAGGATCATGCTAAAGCTTCAATTGTTGTTCGTAAAAGCAATATTAGAACTTATACACCCCCTGAGCAAGTTAAAGTAGAACCTAATATTGCTATTGTTAAAGATCTCTTGTCTGATAATATTGATGGGCATGTTATTCAGTTCGAAGGTGAAACTGCTAGAATTGCTAAACCTTGTGCTAAAGATAAACATAGACCTATGGTAGGCGTGCGTGTTATTTCTGTTAAAATAGGAGATCATTGTTATCATGGCTCATGTGATATGGGTGCGATTGCTAGTGTTATACCGCATACTTTATACGAAGAAATTAAGAATGAAATTGCACCTGCTGAGTTAGAAGGTATTGGAATTGTTAGAGATGTTGAAGTCTTGTGTGGGAAAACTAAATATCCTGCTGATTTTCTTGTTCTTACTTCTCCGCAAGATAGCTTTTGTCCCATTATATTTGGTAGACCCTTCTTGAACACTGTTAATGCTAGGATAGATTGCGAAAATAATGTTGCTACTATTGGCTTGGATGATATGGTTCATGAGTTTAATTTCTCTAAATTTAGTAAACAACATCGTGAGGAAGAATTACCTAGTAAGGATGAAATTATTGGTCTTGCTTCTATTGCCGTACCTCCTAGTGATCCTTTAGAACACTATTTGCTAGACCATGAAAATGACATGTTCATGAATGAAAGAAGGGAAATAGATGAAGTATTCCTTAAACAGGAACCTATTCTGCAACACAATTTGCCTGTTGAAATTTTAGGGGATCCTCCTCCACCCAAGGGTGATCCCGTGTTTGAGCTTAAACCATTGCCTGATAATCTTAAATATGCTTATCTTGATGAAAATAAGATATATCCTGTTATTATTAGTGCTAACCTTTTAGAGCATGAAGAAGAAAGATTATTGAAAATTCTGAAGAAGCATCGTGCTGCTATTGGATATACTCTTGATGATCTTAAGGGCATTAGTCCCACTCTATGTCAACATAAAACAAATTTGGAAGCAGATGCCAAACCAGTTCGTGATCCCCAACGACGTCTGAATCCTAAAATGAAAGAACTGGTAAGAAAAGAAATACTAAAGCTTCTGGAGGCAGGTATAATCTATCCCGTTGCTGATAGTGAGTGGTTAAGTCCTGTCCATTATGTCCATAAGAAGGGAGGTATTACTGTTGTTCCTAATGATAAAGATGAATTGATTCCACAAAGAATTATCACAGGTTATAGGATGGTAATTGATTTCCGCAAATTAAATAAAGCTACTAAGAAAGATCATTACCCTTTACCTTTTATTGATCAAATGCTAGAAATATTATGCAAACATACACACTATTGCTTTCTAGATGGTTATTCTGGTTTCTCTCAAATACCTGTGTCAGCTAGAGATCAATCAAAGACTACTTTTACATGACCTTTTGGTACTTTTGCTTATAGACGTATGCCTTTTGGTTTATGTAATGCACCTGCTACCTTTCAAAGATGCATGATGGTTATATTCTCTGACTTCTGTGAAAAGATTTGTGAGGTTTCCATGGATGATTTTTTCGTCTATGGTTCCTCTTTTGATGATTGCTTGAGCAATCTTGATCGAGTTTTACAGAGATGTGAAGAAACTAATCTTGTCTTGAATTGGGAAAAGTGCCACTTTATGGTTAATGAAGGTATTGTCTTGGGGCACAAAGTTTCTGAAAGAGGTATTGAAGTTGATAAAGCCAAGGTCGATGCTATTGAAAAGATGCCATGTCCCAAGGACATCAAAGGTATAAGAAGTTTCCTTGGTCACGACGGATTTTACAGGAGGTTCATTAAGGACTTCTCAAAAATTTCCCAGCCTCTAACTAATTTATTGCAAAAAGATATACCATTTGTCTTTGATGATGATTGTGTGGAAGCATTTGAAATACTTAAGAAAGCATTAGTCTCTGCACCTGTTGTTCAACCACCTGATTGGAATTTACCCTTTGAAATTATATGTGATGCTAGTTATTATGCTGTAGGTGATGTTCTAGGGCAAAGAGTTGATAACAAATTAAATGTTATTCATTATGCTAGTAAGACTCTAGACAATGCTCAAAGAAATTATGCTACTACTGAAAAAGAGCTTTTAGCAGTTGTATTTTCTTGTGATAAGTTCAGACCTTATATTGTCGATTCTAAAGTAACTATTCAAACTGATCATGCTGCTATTAAATATCTTATGGAAAAGAAAGATGCTAAACCTAGACTTATTAGATGGGTTCTCTTGCTACAAGAATTTGATTTGCATATTGTTGATAGAAAGAGAGCTGAGAACCCCGTTGCAGACAACTTGTCTAGGTTAGAATATATTCCTGATGACCCACTACCTATTAATGATAGCTTTCCTGATGAACAATTAAATGTTATAAGTACTTCTCGTAGTACTCCATGGTATGCTGATTATGCTAATTATATTGTTGCTAAATTTATACCACCTATCTTCACATACCAACAAAAGAAGAAGTTTTTCTATGATTTAAGACATTACTTTTGGGATGACCCACATCTTTATAAAGGAGTAGATGGTGTTATTAGACGTTGTGTACCTGAGCATGAACAGGAACTGATCCTACGCAAGTGTCACTCCGAGTCTTATGGAGGACACCACGCTGGAGATAGAACTGCACATAAGGTATTGCAATCTGGTTTTTATTGGCCTACTCTCTTCAAGGATGCCCGTAAGTTTGTCCTATCTTGTGATGAATGTCAAAGAATTGGTAATATTAGTAGACGTCAAGAAATGCCTATGAATTATTCTCTTGTTATTGAACCGTTTGATGTTTGGGGCTTTATTATATGGGACCTTTTCCTACCTCTAATGGATACACACATATTTTAGTTGCTATTTATTATGTTACTAAGTGGGTAGAAGATATTCCAACTAGTAGTGCTGATCATAACACTTCTATTAAAATGCTTAAAGAAGTTATTTTCCCGAGGTTTGGAGTCCCTAGATATTTAATGACTGATGGTGGTTCACACTTTATTCATGGTGCTTTCCGTAAAATGCTTACTAAGTATGATGTTAATCATAGAATTGCATCTCCTTATCACCCTCAGTCTAGTGGTCAACTAGAGTTGAGCAATAGAGAGCTCAAATTAATTTTGCAAAAGACTGTTAATAGGTCTAGAAATAATTGGTCTAAGAAACATGATGATGCATTATGGGATTATAGAACTGCATATAAAAATCCTATGGGTATGTCTCTGTATAAAATGGTTTATGGAAAAGCATGTCACTTACCTCTCGAACTAGAACACAAGGCATATTGGACTTTTAAAGAACTCAATTATGATTTTAAACTTGCCGGTGAGAAGAGGTTATTTGATATTATCTCACTCGATGAATGGAGAACCCAAGCCTACGAAAATGCCAAGTTGTTTAAAGAAAAAGTTAAAATATGGCATGATAAAAGGATACAAAAGCGTGAGTTTAATGTAGGTGATTATGTATTGCTATACAACTCTCGTTTAAGATTTTTTTGCAGGAAAACTTCTCTCTAAATGGGAAGGTCCTTACATTATCGAGGAGGTCTATCGTTCCGGTGCCATATAAATCAACAACTTCGAAGGCACAAATCCGAAGGTGGTGAACGGTCAAAGAATCAAACATTATATCTCAGGTAATCCCATAAATGTTGAAACCAATGTTATTGAAACCGTAACCCCGGAGGAATACATAAGGGACACTTTCCAGAACGTTTCAGACCCCGAAAAGGAATAGGTATGTGGTACGGTAAGTAAACCGACTCCAAAACAATTTTTAAGGCAATATTTCTCCGTTTTGGAATATTTAGAAAAATAGAAAAATAAGTAGCAGTCCGGGAAGGACATGAGGGCCCCACGAGGGTGGTGGGCGCGCTCTACCTCGTGAGCACCTCGTGTGCCTTCCGGACTCCATTTTCTTGCACAATACGTATTTTGGTCTGTAAAAATTCATTATATAACCTCCCGAAGGTTTTGACTCCTGTATCACGCAAACCTCCTTTGTTCTTGTTTCGAGCTATTTTTCTGACAGATCTAGGGTATCATGATGGCCCCAAGCGCCTCCAAGGACAAGTTCTTCAAGAAGGTCATCAACCCTTACCTCGCGGAGGTGCTACGACACCCTCAAACCATTGAGTTGCGTGATGGGTTGCTGCACATCCGCGATGAAGAGGGACCAAAGGGGACCAGAAGCATGGAGACGAGGCTCAAAGCAGTGGAGCAACAAGTTTTCAAGTGCCAAGGGATGGTGGAACATGGACTCAACACTAACCACATGATGATCGCGTAGTTCACTAGAAACCACAAGTTGGATGCTGACAACATCGGGGAGACTATCTTCAAGCTTCATGAGAAGATTGAGCACCTCCAAGCCCAAATCTATGACCTGCAAAACCAAAACTGTGAGTATGAATATAGATTCAAAAGGATGAGTTTGGCTGCGGATTCGAGGATCCCGGAGACTCGACCATCTTTCTATGATGGAGAACCTATGCCTTGGAAGATGGACGCAAGGCCCGCATCATCTACAACACCTCCACCTTCTTCACCGACAAAGGAGAAATAATCACATGGGTATGGGCACCCCCCTTAGCAACTGCCAAGCTTGGGGGAGGTGCCCCGGTATCGTATCACCATCACAACTCCTATCTTTATCATTTTTCTTAGTTCGATCCTATTAGTAGTATCTTGATCTAGTAGAATAAAGTTTATGGCATGATCTAGTTTTGGGTTTTGCTTTATGATCTTTCTTTGTAATCGAGTCCGTGAGTTATATATAATAAAGATTAGTGTTGAGTCAAGGGCTTGATTATTTTGCCATGATCTTGCGTGAATAAAAGAAAGAAGAAAAGAATAAAAAGAAACAAAACGTTCATATTGATCTTATTGAGAGTAATGACTTCACATAGAAAGAGTATGATGATTAAAAGTTGTTGGGAGTTGGCAGACATAGCTTTGGTCATTGTTGTAATTAATAGTAAGTAATAAGGAAAGAGAGGTTTCACATATAGATATATTATCATTGACATCTTTTATGATTGGGAGCACTCATTAAAATATGACATGCTAAAGAGTTGATGTTGGACAAGGAAGACAACGTAATGAGTTGTGTCTTTCTTATATCTGAGATAAAGTATGTTGTCATGGATCCTCTAACTTGTTGAGCTTGCCTTTCCCCCTCATGCTAGCCAAATTCTCAGCACCAAGTAGAAATACTACTTGTGCTTCCAAATACCCTTAAACCAGTTTTGCCATGAGAGTCCACCATATCTACCTATGGATTGAGTAAGATCCTTCAAGTAAGTTGTCATCAGTGCAAAGCAATAAAAATTGCTCTAAATATGTATGATTGATTGGTGTGGGAGAAATAAGCTTTATACGATCTTGTGATGTGGAAGTAATAAAAGTGACGGACTGCATAATAAAGGTTCATATCACAAGGGGCAATATAAAGTGACATCCTTTCACATTGAGATTTTGTGCATCCAACCATAAAAGCGCATGGCAACCTCTGCTTCCCTCTGCGAAGGGCCTATCCTTTATTATTATCTTCTACCTTATGCAAGAGTCATGGTGATCTTCACCTTTTATTTTTCATTTTATCCTTTGGCAAGCTCAGCATGTTGGAAAGAACATGATATATATATCTAATTGGATGTAGGGGAGCATGACCCATTATTGTTGACATTACCCTTGAGGTAAAAGGTTGTGGGGCAAAACTATAAGCTCCTATCTTTCTCTGTGTCCAATTAAAACTCCGTAACCACAAGTATTGCGTGAGTGTTAGCAATTATGGAGGACTAAATGATAGTTGAGTATGTGGACTTGCTTTTTAGCTCTGACATAGACTCTTTCCGATGTTATGATAAATTGCAATTGCTTGAATGACTGAGATTATAGTTTGTCAGAGCCCAATAAGGTTTATGATTTATACTTTTGCATTGTGAATAGATCATCACTTGAACATAAGTAATCATATGACAAAATTTATATATGTTGCTGTTATGAGAATAATCATGATGCCTTCATGTCCGTATTTTCATTTTTGTCGACGCCTCTACCTCTAAACATGAGGACATATTTATTGTTATCGGCTTTTCGCTTGAGGAAAAGCGAGGTCTAAGCTTGGGGGAGTTGATACGTCCATTTTGCATCATGCTTTTATATCAATATTTATTGCATTATGGACTACTATTTCACTTTATGTCACAATACTTATGGCTATTCTCTCTTATTTTACAAGGTTTACATAAGGAGGGCGAATGTCGGCAGCTGGAATTCTAGGCTGGAAAAGGAGCAGATATTAGAGACCTATTCTGCGCAACTCCAAAAGTCCTGAAACTCCATGGAACATCTTAAAATAAATAAAGAAAAATCCTTGGCAAAGATGAAGGCCAGGGGGCCCACACCCTGCTCACGAGGGTGGGGGGCGCGCCCCCTACCTCGTGGGCCCCCTGGTGGCTCTCCGACGTCCATCTTCTCCTATGTGAAGTCTTTCGATGAGAAAAAAATAGGAAGGAACTTTTCGGGACGAGACTCAGCCGCCACGAGGCGGAACCTTGGCGGATCCAATCTAGAGCTCTGACAGAGCTGTTCTGTCGGGGAAACTTCCCTGTGGGAGGGGGAAATCATCACCATCTTCATCACCAACGCTCCTCTCATCGGGAGAGGGCAATCTCCATCAACATCTTCACTAGCACCATCTCATCTCCAAACCCTAGTTCATCTCTTGTATCCAATTCTTGTCTCCAAGTCCGGGATTGGTGCTACTAGGTTGCTAGTAGTGTTGATTACTCCTTGTAGTTGATGCTAGTTGGTTTATTTGGTGGAAGATCATATGTTCAGATCCTATATGCATATTATTACCCCTCTGATTATGAACATGAATATGCTTTGTGAGTAATTACGTTTGTTCCTGAGGACAAGGGAGAAGTCTTGCTATTAGTAGTCATGTGAATTTGGTATTCGTTTGATATTTTGATAAGATGTATGTTGTCTAGCCTCTACTGGTGTTATGTGAATGTCGACTACATAACACTTCACCATTATTTGGGCCTAGAGGAAGGCATTGGGAAGTAATAAGTAGATGATGGGTTGCTAGAGTGATAGAAGCTTAAACCCTAGTTTATGCGTTGCTTCGTAAGGGGCTGATTTGGATCCACATGTTTCATGCTATGGTTAGGTTTACCTTAATACTTTTGTTGTAGTTGCGGATGCTTGCAATAGAGGTTAATCATAAGTGGGATGTTTGTTCAAGTAAGAACAACACCCAAGCACCGGTCCACCCACATATCAAATTATCAAAGTATCGAACGCGAATCATATGAACATGATGAAAACTAGCTTGACGATATTCCCATGTGTCCTCGGGAGCGCTTTTCCTATTATAAGAGTTTGTTCCGGCTTGTCCTTTGCTACAAAAGGATTGGGCCACCTTGCTGCACTTTATTTACTTTTGTTACTTGTTGCTCGTTACAATTTATCTTATCACAAAACTATCTGTTACCACTTATTTCAGTACTTGTAGAGAATACCTTGCTGAAAACCGCTTATCATTTCCTTCTGCTCCTCGTTGGGTTCGACACTCTTACTTATCGAAAGGACTACGATAGATCCCCTATACTTGTGGGTCATCAACGATCCTCTTCTCTTTGTAGCTAGCTAGCGCTAACTTTCTATCGTGCATGCACACGCTCGCCCCCTCTCACCCTCCCTCAGCGTCCCCTCCATCGCGCACATTCATTATTTCTCTTTAGGTCATTCACCCATGGTGTGTGTAGGCCCCCGGCTCCTTCTTTTCGGCACATAGCGTTCGATATACCTCTCTAGCCAAGTGTGCCTACCACAAATACACACTTCCCCTCTTCTCTTCTCACCGTCCATGACCCCTATGTCCAATATGGTTCCACGTAGGTGCACACTCGTGCCCCTCTTTTCATCGATCTCATACTCACACACTCCTCCCCCTCGAGTAGGCCTCTCACACCACCTCCTAGCCGCACCGCTCTCCCCATGTCCTTCTCTCTGGACCTTATTTGCTTCTAACACATGCATGCATGTATACGTACCGATATCCCTACATATAGCTAGGTCGACTATAATTCTTTTTCCCCACATACTGATAGACTTGCCTCACTAGTTATGTCTCTCCCTTTCTCGGACACACGATGTTTGATCTTCCTATGTAGTTATGCCTGCTTACCACAACCATATCATCCCCCCTCATCATCCTTGCATACCTCCCGACCCGTCTCTCATATGCACGTTCATAGACAGGCAGACATCCCCGACCCTCTTTTATTGATATTGCACTCGTACCCTCCGTTTGTCTAGCAGGCCTCTCCCACGTTTGTGAGAAGAAACTCCACCACCAACCCTCCGACAATCTACCTTTGTCTTTCTCCCAACCTTATTCCTCTGCTACACATATGCATGGATGCCGATCGATCTCCCTCAATACATTGCTAGGTCTCTCTCCTTCTCCACACTATACTAGTCGATCTACCCCTCTATAGTTAGGTCTCTGCCCCCTCCCCCCCACACACCGATAGTTGAGCGTTGTAGGTAGGTATCTATGCCACAGATAAAAACTGCACCTCTGCTCTCTCACATTCCAGTAGGCCAGTCGCCTTGTATCTTTGACATGGCCAAACAGAAATTTGATGGCCTCTTTATCGATCGCACACCCACACACTTCATCCTTGTTTTCGATTCTATCAATATCTCACACCGATGATCCCTCCAGTCTCTTCTCACGCTCCCTCTATATATGATATATCCATGACTCTATTTCACACACATTGTATATGTTACATTTTTTTGTTTGAGATATCATCAACACATTGCCTCTGTTTCGCACAAACCATCTCTCCCACACCCACCCACGTACGTACCTACACCTAAAGAAGAGGTGCATGCACGACGCACGTACTCATGTACCGATCCCGGCCACACCCGCGCGGGTACACGGTGGAGTTCATTTTTGTATGAAAAGGCAGCCCACGTGATAATTTGACGCGTGTACCAGTTGTTTAGTTGAAGGAGGGTCGTGTACCATGTGTAGACGAAACAAAGTTCAACTTGACACGTTAGTATTAAATAAAGTTATGTTCCTCCATGACACGTACAGAATATAAAATGATTGTCGTCAGGAAAAAAGAAAAATCCGCTCCACTATATACAATGGAGCCTGCCTGCCGGGGTCTGTCTCTCGTCACACCATCACACAAAAGGCGGCAGTGGCCTCTCAATCTCGCCGTTGGTCACTGATCCGGCCGCATCCCATCCATCGGCGGAAAGGGAGGATGTGCATTGTTTCTCTGTTCGACGGTGTTGAGGCAGCACGTCCCGATCTGCGGTACCCGCCGTTCTGACCAAGCTCCGACGCAGTAGGGCCTTCGCCACTTGCTCGCTGCCGCAATATGGGCAGATCCCGGCCACTGTCGCCCTCCTAGTTACATCCCGATGACAATAGGGCCTTTGCCACTTACAACTTCCTTTGGCCGCTCCACTGCCCATCTTTCCATGTTGCTGCATGTGGAAAATCGTACATGTGGATCTTCTTTAGTTGTTTGCTTAAAACGTATCTCGGCCGGCGTACTTTCCATCTTGCAATCTCGTCCTCAAACCGTTTTTGATAAACCACCATGCTGCTATATTTCCCCTATTACATGGAATATGCTTCTTTTTTGTCGGCTTATGTGTCTTCAACTCGTGTTATTGGGCATTAATTGTTTCCTTTCTACCTCCCTCTGCAAACAGGGCTATCCATTTCACCTCGTTGCTATTCGCGACCTTTTGGTGAACTACACAAATCACTTTTTTTATTAAGAGTGTTTCGTGCAGTTCCGCCAAAATGTCACACAGGCAACGTTTTTGCATTTCTGTGGGACTACAGAAAGGGACATTGGTTTTTCTATCCCCCTCATCCAACTCCGTGCCTAATCTTCTGCAACAAGTAGTTAGTCCTAAATAGAGATCGCAGAGGTGATCGGCTTCTATTTGTGTGTGTTGTGTTTCATCATCTAGTTCCACAATTATTGTAATCACACTGACTGAATATCTTTGCAAACAGGGATGATCATCTCGATTTTAGCGGAGCTGCACAAAATGATTGGATTATGATGTCCTCCATACACCTCTTTTTTGGCTACAGAGCTGGGTGTAACTAGCTGCCAACCAATGAACACTGTACCTAGGAAATGGAGCCATGCCTATGAACATCATCGATCAATTATATATTTTTCTTTATTTGTACACCTTCTCCAAACTTTGTCTTCAGTTGTGATGTGAATATTGGCGCTGATCTGCGAACCATTGAGATGCATTAGCATCCATGGTAGTTTCATTTGTATTTGATGGAATGTTGTAACGAGACAATCTTGAGGCAAGAGGACACATGGATCCTAAGTTGAAACCTTTTTTTCCTGCGGGATCCAAAGGTGAAACCTTCATATAAACAAATTTCATCAAAATTATGCGTACATATAAACAAATCCTGAAGGATTGATAGCAATGCTAGAAACAATTCAACTTCTTTCGCCGACATGTGGGACACCCTTCATCCGGCTCCACCTGTCATGCAGCAATATTGAGTGCACAACTGCAGGGAAAGATTCACCCCGGTCGTTGCGCCGCAGTAGTAATGACTAGTGAGCAGTCAAATCACAGAGCCCCACCTTCGCCATAGTAAGTTGCTCAGACGAAGCAACCATAATTTCTCTATTCGTTGAATCTGCTGGTACTCCAATATTCCGAAAGTAATAAGTTGCTCGGGCGAAGCAACCATCACTTCACCTTTCCCACAGTAAGTCCTACCTCCTTTTTATTCTAGAAACAGCCACATGCAAATATTGGATGGTAGCAGCACAACAACTAAATCAAAAATCAAAACCAACCAATGAACTACTACTAATGGTGAGTGTTTGCTAGTATCATGTATTCTCTGTCCATGTATATAGGGCTTAATGCGTTTTCCGAGACTAACTTTGGCCATGTTTGGATCCATGGGTTAGAGTTAGTTTGAGCTAGTTGGGGCTCAAATAGCCCCAAAGTATCCAAACATGAGGGTTAAATTGGAGCAAGTTGCACCAAACCCTCCAAAAAA
The DNA here is from genome assembly GCF_018294505.1 of Triticum aestivum. Classification (NCBI taxonomy): domain Eukaryota; kingdom Viridiplantae; phylum Streptophyta; class Magnoliopsida; order Poales; family Poaceae; genus Triticum; species Triticum aestivum. The sequence goes on along the minus strand of NC_057812.1, from coordinate 509,068,976 downwards.
ACTATCCCACCCAAGAGGTGCTAATTGGAGATTGTTCTCATTGGGCCCACCGAAAAATCACTTTTCTCTCTCTATCCTGCCGGCAAAGTGGTGCTAATTGGAGCTAGTTATCATGGGGGCCACTGAAAAATCACTTTTCTCTCTCCATCAAGTGCATTTATTGTCAATCTAACCCTGTCATCCAAACACCTCTTTGGCTACAGTTAGTTCAAGGTTAGTCATGAGTTAGCCTAACCTCTAGCTAAGTTAGAGTATCCAAACAGGAGAAGTATAGGACATGCAAGTTGCTCAAAGCATGCCGTCAAATTTGTACGTGAAAGGATTTTTTTGAAACGGATCGTGAAAGGATCTTCGAATGATATAATTTTCAAATTATATAAAATGTTATCAATAGTCAAAGGCAACCTCGAAGAATACATTAGGCCTATATAAAATCTTATCAATAGTCAAAACCAAGTGTTACTACTACACCAAACAAGTTCAAAACGAGAAACTGGACCCACTCACGGCACAACACGCCTGTCTCGTTTGGTCCGTCGGTCAAAGAGCTTCCTCTTCTTGGCATAACAATAGAGTACAATAATTTTTTTTAGAATGCTCTTGGCATGTCGCTAACATGTGATGAGTTAACCGACCTGAATAGACGGCAAAACGCCAGCCCGCCGCACTTTGAGAGAGACGAGGAGCGATAAGCGATACGGGCCGGTGGATTACTAGAGCTAGGTGTCACACGGAGGCCAAGAAATATGGTGATAGCGTGGGTTGTCCATGTATGATGTAACTACACTCTAGGCTATCGTGTTTCGTAGTCTTCCGATCTACTGTGGAGATGATTGGTTGATTTTACATCGTTGAATAATATAAAATATTATGAGTGCAGATGCTACACCGCGAGGTTCCTTGCTCCTTCTCGGTCATCGGGAATCTATATATTCTTCCATTCTTTTTTCGTGAGCTTTGTTCATCCTTTTGCGAACACGCGAGACATCTAGCATCAAGGTTCACGTGTCATGCAAGAAAATGGAGATAAGCAGTGTGTAAGTGAGTCATGCACTACGATGGCACCTAGTACTACGCAATATTTTTCCTCCTCGATGGCATGTGAATAGTGCACGTACTCAATGACGGAGCATGGGATGGTAGCCATGGACATGGTCGACCCTTTTTGGAGAGAGTACTAAATATTAATTTTGATGTGTCCCATCAACTCGCAAAACGATGAGAAGCACATGCTAAATGACGGAGCACGGGATGGTAGCCATGGACATGGTCAACCCTTTTTGGAGACTAATGCACTGATGTGTCCCGTCAACTCATAAACGAGGAGAAGCTTTGCTTACTACTAGTACGACCTCTCCCTTGCTCACATGCGTGCGGTGGCTCGCAGGACAAGGAGAAGATTTTGCTTTACCATAGTGCGCTTAATACATGCGGTGGACGTGCAACAGTTCATTTGGTGTCAAATTGCCAAAAGTATCTATACTTTAGTACCATCATCACTGTTTGAACGAATTTTTTTAACGTAGTACAAGAGTGGATTGCTCCAGTGGTCATCACACGTGAGCCAATCGATCGGCACCCTTCCGCGCTCCATTTTGTCTTGCGTTCCTTCCTCAATCCAACACGCTGACAAGTGGGCCTCATGTATGCCAACGTGGTAGTCAATTATTTTGCCAGAGTCAGCTATCACACCCTTTCGATGCCACGTCAATGTACCCACTAGAAACAAGACTTGTTCGGTTCAACCACCTCCCCAGGTGCTTGGAGAGGAATTGGCCAGCGCGAGGCGGTTTTATAGATGGGCAGGTGGCAAAAAACAGGGGAAAACACGCGAACCATCTATACGAGGGAGGGAAGCTTCTACATTCACATGGGACGTGGCACTGGCTATTAGGCAGCAACAGGCAGTCATCCGGGTACAGCATAAATGATATGAAGAGGCATCCTATATCAGCAAGGACCAACTTCCCCACCGATAGCTCATTTAACAGAACTCCCAAGTTAACTGTGCGGAGGCTGGTGTAGTCATGAGATGGGTGGCCGAATGGGAAGTGAACTCAATATTAACTAGATGGATGGGTCATTGACATTTTTTGTTTTTTGAACACATGTTAATAGAAGGTCTATCACGTTACTTTTTAATAATTTTTATTTTTTGAACACATGCTAATTGACTTAAAAGAAGGTCTATCGCGTTACTTTACGACATGTTTCCAAAAATGGTGATATGACCTCTGTCAACTTATAAGTCATGTTTGTTAAATTAACCTCGAGGTACTTGTTCTCAAATTAACCTCTGGGCCTTGCTGGAGTGCTGCAATGTGTCGGCGTCAATTGCAAGATGAGCCACCAAGCTAGCAGTGGAGTTGCCAACAGACTCAAAGTGCACGCAACATTGAGTAGAAAGATGCATGCCTAGGAAATTAATGCGTGCTTAGGGAGGCCCTTTGCTCAAAGTGCAAGTACTCTTTCGGTTATACTATAAGACTAGCCACAGTGGGAGTAACTTCAGCAGTAACATCGAGTCCAACTTAGCAAATTTGCTTATGTGGCAATGAGTTAATGAGGAGAGAGGTAGTTTGAGTAACTTAGCTAGTTACTATAACATCACATATCCCAGTGCAATATGAGTCTATAACCTAATAAATGAAGATTTGCATGTTACCACACTTATGTTACTACCCACTATGCGAAGAGGCTTCCTATATCGGCAAGAACCAGCTTCCCTACCGATTATTCATCCAATAGAACTCCCAAGTTAACTGTGCTGAGGCTGGAGTAGTCATCAGATGGGTGACCGAATGGGAAGAGGACTCGATGTTAAACTAATGGGATGGGTTACTATAAACGTTTAATTGGCTTAAATGTATATAGTGCTCCGTCCTATTAGTTGAACCTCGAGGTCTTTGTTTTGTAATTTTTGACATTTTTTGTTTTTTGAACACATGTTAATCGAAGGTCTATCGCATTACTTTTTGATATTTTTTGTTTTTTGAACATATGTTAATTTTCTTGAAAGAAGGTCTATCATGTTACTTCACGACATCTTTCCAAAAAAAGTGATATGACTTTTGTCAACCTGTAAGAAATGTCTGCCAAATTAACCTCGAGGTACTTGTTCTCAAATTAACCTCTGGGTCTTGTAGGAGTACTTGTTTTTTGAACACATGTTAATTGAAGGTCTATCGCGTTAATTTTTGTTTTTTGAACACATGTTAATTGGCTTGAAAGAAGGTCTATCATGTTACTTCACGACATCTTCCCAAAAAAGTGATATGACTTCTATCAACCTATAAGGCATGTCTGTCAAATTAACCTCGAGGTACTTGTTCTCAAATTAACCTCTGGGTCTTGCAGGAGTACTTATTTTTTGAACACTCGAAAGTCTATCTCGTTATTTTTTTGATAATTTTTGTTTTTTGAACACATGTTAATTGGCTTAAAAGAAGGTTCGTGTTACTTCATGACATCTTTCCAAAAAAGTGATATGACTTCTGTCAACCTATAAGGCATGTCTGTCAAATTAAGCTCGAGGTAATTATTCTCAAATTAACCTCTGGGCCTTGCAAGAGTCCTGCAATGTGTTAGCATCAATTGCAAGATGAGCCAGCAAGCTAGTAGTGAAGTTGCCAACATGCTCAAAGTGCATGCAACATTGAGTAGAAAGAAGCATGCCAAGGAAATTAATGTGTGCTTAGGGAGGCCTTTGCTCAAAGAGCAAGTGTATATAAGGTACAGTCGGCATGCTATAAGGACGAGGAGCGAGAAGCAATACTGGCTGCTGGATATACTATAACTAGGTGTCCCACGGAGGTAACATCCAAAGTTATTCTCACACTATAGAATGGTATAGGAATGTGGAGAGATTTGGTTGATTTTATATCGCTGAATAATATAAAATACTATGAGTGCAAACGCTCCACCGCGAGGTTCCTCGCTCCTTCTCGGTCATCGGGAATCTATGTTCTTCCACTCTTTTTTACATGAGCTTTGTTCATCCTTTTTCCAACACGCGAGACATCTAGCATCAAGCTGCATGTGTCATGCAAGAAAATGGAGATAATCAGATAAGCAGTGCGTAAGTGAGTCGTGCACTTCGATGGCACCTACTACGCAATATGTTTTCTCCTCGATGGCACATGAATAGTGCACGTACTCAACGATGGAGCACGGGATGGTAGCCATAGACATGGTCAGCCCTTTTTGGAGAGAGTACTAAATAACTTTGATGTGTCTCGTCAACTCGCAGAACGATGAGAAGCTTGCTTACTACGCCTTCACCCTCACCAACGCGTGCGTGGTGGCTTGCAGCACGAGGAGAAACTTTTGCTTACAAGTGGTGGACGTTCAGCAGTTCATTTGGTGTCAGATTGCCAGAAGTAGTACTACTGTAGTACCATCATTATTGTTCGACTTCTGGAAGAGGCAAAGAGCCAAGCGCAAGGTCACCTACTAACCTAGTACAGTATACTACTATAGCCAAAGCTGGTCCACCTTTTTAGAGCATGATTAATTAATATAGGCGGCTCTTGCAGCGCGCACATCATTTAGAGCAAGTACTACTCTCTTCGTACTACCTCCGTCAAGGTGAATAAGTCATTCGCGTAGTTCTAGGTCATCGATTTGAGGAATTAAATATGTGTTATATGTCATGAAAAGTATATCACTAGATTTCTACACAGATGTAGTTTCTATATATATATATTTTTGTCACATATAATACATATTTAGGTAGTTAAATCGTTGACCTAGAACTACACGAATGACTTATTCACGAGACGAAGGTAGTAGGAACTTAAAACGTAGGAATAGGAAAATTATGAGGGGTGTCTCCAACAGTGTTCCTCGGCTCGCACCTAACATCACAGTGGTCGAATTTGGAGTCATTAATCTGGTACATGTGGCATTTTAGATCTAGACACAAGGTGACGTACACCGTCAAGGTCCACGGTCAAGGAGGTCAGGGCGGACGCGATCTCTCACCGCGTCCGCCATTTGAAGCGGCGCGCCGGCCCAGGGCGCCACCCGCTGCACTCCCAGCTGTACCCGCCTCCTCGCCGCATTCAAAAACCTACATTTAAACCTGCATGGAATGCGAGAAACCCACTCTGGACACACACGTCTATTCAAGAGCAGGACGCCGGCCAAGCTCCTCCTTCCACCATTTTGTCCACTCTTTCGGCGGCATCCGACGAGCAGGAAGAGCATTTCTCCAGCATAAAAGTTATCTAGGTTGCCCACTGAGCCCAACAGTTACGAGCGAGGCAGCTCGCTGCTCCACCTACCTCGCCTAGCCCATCAGAGGCAGTTGCTGCACTAAGCTAGCATGTGGTTCCGCAACTGTCTGCTCCAATACAGCTCGAGGAAGAGTACCGACTTGCTCCACGCTGGCTTGTCAGGGAGCACGGCGGCACGGGCATCGTTGCTACCCTCGTTGCCGCCGCGTCGTACAACACCTCCAGTGTCTGCGATTGCGCCATCCGCCGTCGACGTGTGTGTAGCCGCGACATGCAGGCAGAGAAAGAAGCCTCCACGGATGTCGACGAGGTGACACGGCTATGCAGATGTCGACGAGGTGATGGGTAGCATGTCCCCGCCCGCCGCCATCATCGAGGAGAAGTAGAACACGGGAGGCCGCCGCCGATTGTATCCCATGAAGGCCATCGCCAAGGAGATGCCGGCGAATACAACCAATGTCTTGCACGATTCTTCTTCCGCCGGATGCTAGAGGAGGACAAAGAGATCGAGCAGGGACCATTTAGATTAGGTATATTAATTCTACCAGGCTAGTTGTAATGGGAGTATCATAGTAAGTAGTATCATGCATGCCAACTAGTAGGCGAATTTGATGAGGTGGCATAGAATTAAATGAAGAAAGAGAGGGTTGAGTATCATATTATGATACCGTATAGAATTAAGTTACTCCCAGTGTGGTTAGTCTTAGGCCTTGTTTGGTTCAACCTCCTCCCAAGGGGTTTGGAGAGGAATGGAGGGGAATTTGGCTTGTACATGATTTAATTCCCCACAATCCCTATTAATCTATGTATATTGTGTGCATGTTATTTGACCCCTCATTTTGCCACGCTACGACCACTGTGAGTGCCTGCATGCAGTACACCATCCTCTAATTTGGTGGATGTCAAGCCGACCCGAAAAGGAGCTATAACTTTTTTTCAAGTTGAAAAATGTTATTGATGAGGAGCCATAATTAAGCTGGAGGCGTCTCTTATTTTCATTTGAATGGGCAATAAGCTTTTTTAGTGTAATGGGCAATGAGCTGGAGAGTTTCTCTAATGGGCTGCCTCTAGTGTTAAGGCCCTCCAGTACGAAACACAAGGAGCCGACTGGGCCGATACAAAATCCTATCCATCTTAAAGCCCATTTGTTTTTGTTTTTTGCGAGGAGAAGCCCATATTTCTTGAAGATGGGGCGATCCCAGAAAAACCCTCCTTCCTCCTTGCTTCCACTTATATTGCAGCTCATTGGACTCTCCCGCTTCCGTCTCCCCCTAATCCCCCCGCTCCCCATCTTCGTCACTCGTCCAGAAAACCCCCGCTCACTTTCTTCCTCACTCGTACAGAAAACGCTTGCTCCTCTTCTTCCACTCCTTCAGAAAACCCCAACCCTCCTTCTTCCCCACTCGCACTGCCACTAGGCTCATCTCTGGCTACTCTGCTCAAACCCATGAGCTCGGCGCGACGCCCGCAAGGAAAATGGAGTCAGCTGGCCTAGCGCCAAGAAGATGAGGCTCCCGCCAGCGGCGACGTCGGTTGTAGATCCCGCACCCGGCAGCGCGGGGAGAAGTGGCGAGCCCCCCACTCGGATCTAAGGAACCAATAGAATCTCCGGTGGACCGCATCAGCGATCTCCCGGACGACATCCTTGAGGAGATCATCTCACTTCTCCCCACCAAGGATTGTTGCCAAACACAAGTCCTCTCAACTCGGTGGCGCCCTCTATGGTGCACTGCACCCCTCAATCTCGACTGTCGTCAGATATCTGCCCTTCCTGAATTTGATCTCCTCAGAGCCATTGTCTCCTCTCACCAGCAGGGCCCTCTTCAACACCTCTGCATCCCGACACGCTACATGCTGTCCATACCCGGCACAGCGGACACTTGGCTGACATCCCCTGAATTCAAAAAACTCCTGCAGTTTGAGTTATACAATTACCATGAAATCGAACACCAAGAATATGTGCCCATACCACTGATGTCTATCTCGTGCTTTTCCTCCTCTCTTCACACCGCCACCTTCTCCAGTGCCATCTACCAGACGATATGGTACAAATGCTTCGACTCCCACTGCTAAAAAAACTTTCTCTTGTGTTGGTTTATCTATCGGAGGCCTCACTGCACAACATCATCCACTCCAATTTCCCTGCCCTGGAGCGCTTGCTGATTGTTTTGGGAGTAGAAATCCCTATCAGTTGTCTCCAAATAAAGTCGACTCACCTTAAAAGCATTAAAATTTGTTTTGAAGGACAACAACTCATCATTGAAGATGCCCCTTCACTTAAAAGGTTGCTCCTTCATTATTGTTATAAACCTTGGCAAATAACTTGCCCCTCTGCGCCCAAACTGGAGACCTTGGGTGTAATTCATGACCCGTTTAATGATCACAAGAAGTTGGTGTTTGGCTTCTCACTTTTTCAGGTGCCGAATATTATCATCTCTACATTTGTAATCATAATTTGCATTTTTCATTTGTGCACATACGTTTTATATCATCTTGGAGTACACTTTGGGTACTAATATTATGTGATATGCTCAATGAAGAGTTCGTCCACGGATAGCCTATCAATTGTAACGCCCTCGATGCGGCTATAGCTCCCACGTGTCGAGGCACGACTTAGAGGCATAACCGCATTGAAAGCAATGTCGCAAGTCAGGCAATCATTACAACATCCCATGTAATATATAATAAAAGGGGGAGATAGCATAGTTGGCTTACACTCGCCACGTCACATCAGAGTACATAAATAACATCCATCAAACAAACACTCATGGCCCGACTACGGCGCCAAAATAGAAAAGAACCCAACATGCGACAAGGTCCTGAATCGATAACCCCAACTAGGCACCACTACTGATCATCCGGAAAAGACACATAGTAACGCTGAGAGTCCTCGTCGAACTCCCACTTGAGCTCGTACTCGTCACCTGGAGCGGAATCACCTGGACCTGCATCTGGAGTTGTAGTATCTGTGAGCCACAGGGACTCAGCAATCTCACACCCACGCGATCAAAACTATTTAAGCTCATGGGAATGGATAAGGCGAATATATGTGGAGCTGCAGCAAGCGACTAGCATATATGGTGGCTAACTTATACGCAAAAGAGAGCGAGAAGAGAAGGCGAAGCACGAGCGAGAAGCTAAAGGAACATCCTGCGCAAGCATAACTCCAACACCGTGTCCACTTCCCGGACTCCGCCGAGAAGGGGCCATCACGGTAACACACACGGTTGATTCATTTTAATTAAGTTTAGTTCAAGTAATCTACAACCGGACATTAACAAATTCCCATCTGCCCATAACCGCGGGCACGGCTTTCGAAAGTTCAATCCCTGCAGGGGAGTCCCAACTTAGCCCATGACAAGCTCTCACGGTCAACGAAGGAATAGACCTCCTCCCAAGACGTTCCGATCAGACTCGGTATCTCGGTAACTCAAGACACTTCGACAGGTTAAAACAAGACCAGCAACACCGCCCGAATGTGCCGACAAATCCCGATAGGAGCTGCACATATCTCTTTCTCAGGGCACACTCAGATTGTCTTAGGTACGGGTAGGCCAGCCCAGAGTTGCCCCTGGTAGCCACCGGTAGCTGACAGGTGGACCAACACTCAGAGGAGCACTGGCCCGGGGGGGGGGGGTAAAATAAGATGACCCTCGGGCTCCGGAAACCCAAGGGAAAAAGAGGCTAGGTGGCAAATGGTAAAACCAAGGTTGGGCATTGCTGGAAAAGCTTTAATCAAGGCGAACTATCAAGGGGTTCCCATTATAACCCAACCGCGTAAGGGACGCAACAATCCGGGAACATAACACCGATATGACGAAAACTAGGGCGGCAAGAGTGGAACAAAACACTAGGCGAGGGGCCGAGCCTTCCACCCTTTACCAAGTATATAGATGCATTAAGATAACATAGCAATATAATGGTATCCCAACAAGTAAATAAATGTTCCCAAGAGGAACGGCTCCAATCTTCACCTGGAGCTAACAATGCTATAAGAAGGGCTGATCAAAGCGGTAACATAGCCAATCAACGGTTTGCTAGGACAATGGTGGGTTAGGGGTTCAACATGGCAATTGGGAGGCTGACAAGCAAAAGGTAGGCATCGTAGCAGTGGCAAAGCAAAAGAGCGAGCAAACTAGCATAGCAAAGATAGTAGTGATTTCGAGGGTATGATCATCTTGCCTGCACAGTTGTCAGAGTTGACTGGATCCTCACAAGCAAACTCAACGGTCTCCTCGGTAGCGAACTCGTCTCCCGGCTCTACCCAACAAGACAAACAAGCAACAAGGATACAATCAACCACGGGCAAGACCAAGCAATATGATGAAATGACGATATGCTATGCGGGATGCGATGCGGGATGCAATATGCAAGATATGACAGGAAATGCATGAACCTGGCATCAACTTGGGAAACCAAGTGTGCCACTGGATAGAGGGGATGAAATCGCTTGAAAACGATATAAAGATCATAGGAATCGGAGCTACGGTTTAGAAATGGCAAGCGTTTTAAGATATGACACCGGTCTGCGATTTACAGCAAGTAGGCATCTAAATGCAACGAAATGAACATGCTACAGCCACCAAACATGAAAACAAAATACATGGCAGTGATGTACACAAGATGGTTGACAAAACACTAGCACTGAGCCATAGGCAAATTCATCCATTAAGAGGTTCAAACAAGCATGGCTAAAACGCAAATGCAAAACAGATTTCAGACTTAGTGAAATTAACACTAGTCTGAAATTTCAGATCACGATGCTCTCTTCGGAGCAGCAAAACAACATGATAGAAAACCTGAACATGACAAGTAAGAACATGGCATGGAGCTACTCAACAAGCTTAATAAAACACCCAAAGTGACCTGGGGCCAAAAGGGTTCACAAAATACTCTACCGAGCTCACGAACATCGCTCGAACACAATCAGTTTTCAGACTTAGTGAAAACTGAGACATGCTGAAATTTAACTCACGAAGGCATGTAAACGAGCTCGATGCACTCACTACGGTGCAAGTCATGGCAAGGAAAGCATATAACCAGCAAGAAGGCACAAAGTGCTAGCTACACATGGCAAGAACGAAGGCATAGCATGCATGGAACACTAACGGTAGCATCGGCAAAATCGCAAACAAGTTGACGATCTGCCCAGATTAACAACGAAGCAAAAGTTGAGCTCGATTGAGTCAACCTAGAGCACTCCACAAATGCCAACAAAGACATGGATGGATAGAGCATAACATAAATATCAAAACTCCCTTACTGATCATCCTCAAAAGAGGCACGGATCATTAGGAAACAAGCTGGACATATAGCATCATGAACTAAAATATCCCAGACTTAGTGAAAATCACTAAGTCCCTGAAATCTGCAATCTCAGGTACCTCTCTTCGCAAGCTTGCACAAGACAACACACACATCCTAAAAATGCATGGGTGGCACCTCTGGAAAGAAGACAAAATGCTTCACAATTCATCCCAAAGGGGCACAGGCATATCATGCACGAATTAAACATGACAAAAATGACAAAAGTGCATGATGAACTAACGGATCTGCAATTTAACTCACGAAGCCTCCTTCTAACAGCATTTTGGGTATCAAGATGACCTCAAATGCAAATGATGCAATGGAATGAAATGATGTACATGTCGAGACGAAGATTTTGATATATCACACGCCCAAAACGGATCTACGGTTGCGGAGATACAAGCAGTCAAAGAATGCATAAAAATCTGGGAGATTAGGGTTTCGGGGAGAGGTCAACCTAGCCCAGATCCAGATCTGGCGCGGGCACGGATTCCGAGGCGGCGGCGGTACTGTTCACCGGCGACGACGGGGAAGGAGGCAGCGGCCGGCGACGAGGGGACCGGAGGGCGGCGCCGGCGTGGAGGCGGGCGGCGCGGCGCCGGGGACGGCGAGGCGGCGGCGGCTGCTCCGGCCGGGGAGGCGCGGGGCCGGCGGCGGAGTCGGGCGCGGCGGCGGCGACTGCTCCGGCCGCCGGATCCAGAAGGGGCGGCGGCGCTGGAGGCGGGGAGGCGCGGGGCGCCTGGGCCCGGGAGACGGCGCGCGGGGGCCGGGCGCGGGCCAGGCGGGCCGGCGGCGAACTGGGGACCCGCGGCGCCACTTGGCGGCTCGCGGTTGGCTGGCGGCGAGGGGGCGGACGGTGTCCGGTCCGATCCGGACACGTCCGTCGGCGGTGGGGGTTTGATCTGTTTTTTTTAGGGTTTCGGACGGGGGAAGAAGAGATCCGAATGGAGGGGGTATAAATAGGCATAGAGGGAGCTAGGAGAGTCCAAATGAGGTGCGGTTTTCGCCCACACGATCGTGATCGAACGCTCTAGGACATGGAGCAGAGTTTGGTGGGTTTTGGGCCAAATTTGGGGGGTGTTGGGCTGCAACACACACGAGGCCTTTTCGGTCCCTCGGTTAACCGTTGGAGTATCAAACGAAGTCCAAATGACCCGAAACTTGACAGGCGGTCTACCGGTAGTAAACCAAGGCCGCTTGGCAAGTCTCGGTCCAATCCGGAAATGTTTAAACCCCACACACGAAAGAAGACTAGAAATGACCACCGGAGGAGAACGAAGCGCCGGAATGCAAAACGGACAACGGGGAAAATGCTCGAATGCATGAGATGAACATGTATGCAAATGCAATGCACGTGATGACATGATAAGAGATGCACGAAAAAGAAAACAACACACGGAGACAAGGACCCAACCCGAGAAATAAATATAACTTAGCGCCGGAGACGGCAAGAGTTGGATACAAATATGGAAAGTATATCTGGGGCGTTACAACACTCCACCACTACGAAAAGATCTCGTCCCGAGATCTAGGACTGAAAGAACTCCGGGTACTCAGAACGGAGGTGATCCTCGCGTTCCCAGGTAGCTTCACGGTCGGAATGGTGTGACCACTTAACTTTGAGAAATTTGATTGACTTGTTGCGAGTCTTGCGTTCAGTCTCTTCAAGAATAGCAACTGGGTGCTCACGATAAGAGAGATCTTCTTGGAGCTCAATGTCCTCGAAGTTGACGGTGCGGTCAGGAGTCTTGAAGCACTTTCGAAGCTGAGAGACATGGAACACATCATGAACATTTGCAAAGTTTGAAGGAAGCTCGAGTTGATAGGCGAGGTCGCCTCTCTTGCTGACAATCTTGAAAGGTCCCACGTATCTAGGGGCAAGCTTCCCTTTGATACCGAAGCGACGAGTACCTTTCATGGGAGAGACGCGGAGGTAAACATGATCTCCGATCTCGAAAGCCAGATCACGGTGCTTACTATCATAGTAGCTCTTCTGGCGGGACTGGGCTGCTTTGAGGTTATCACGAATGACTTTGCACATTTCTTCTGCTTCTGTGATTAAGTCATTACCCAGCAGCTGACGTTCACCGGTTTCAGACCAGTTGAGAGGGGTACGGCACTTCCTGCCATATAGAATTTCAAAAGGGGCCTTGCCCGAACTTGCTTGAAAGCTGTTGTTGTAAGAGAATTCAGCATAAGGAAGACAATCCTCCCACTTCATACCGAAAGAGATCACACAAGCCCTGAGCATATCTTCAAGAATCTGATTGACACGCTCGACTTGACCGCTCGTTTGAGGATGGAAAGCTGTGCTGAAGCGGATGTTGGTGCCCATGGCCTTCTGAAAAGAATCCCAAAACTTGGAGGTAAAGATGCTGCCACGGTCTGAAGATATCACTTGAGGAATACCGTGCAGAGAGACAATGCGAGAGGAATAGAGTTCCGCCAATTGAGCTGCAGTGATCGACTCTTTGATAGGCAGAAAATGAGCCACTTTGGTGAGCTTGTCGATGACAACAAATATAGCATCATTGCCACGCTTGGACTTTGGAAACCCAGTCACGAAGTCCATTTCAATGTGGTCAAACTTCCATTCTGGAATGGCAAGAGGTTGGAGGAGACCAGCTGGCCTTTGGTGTTCTGCCTTCACTCTTCTGCAGACATCACATTCATTCACGAATTGAGCGATCTCGCGCTTCATTCGAGTCCACCAATAAGCTTGCTTGAGATCCTGATACATCTTCGTACTACCCGGGTGGATGGAGAGGAGAGAGTTGTGAGCCTCGTTCATGATCACCTTACGAAGTTCACCTTTGGGCACAACAATTCGATCCTCGAAGAAGAGAGTGTCCTTGTCATCAAGTCGGTAGCACTTGTACTTGGACTGACTCTTTGCAATACCAATCTTCACCTTCTTCACCATAGCATCAAGAAGTTGGGCTTGGCGAATCTGGTCTTCTAAGGTAGGAGAGACTTGAAGGTTGGCGAGGAAACCTTGAGGAACAACTTGCAGATTAAGTTTGCGGAAAGCTTCACAAAGCTCGGGTTGATAAGGCTTGAGAATCAGACTGTTGCAATATGCTTTTCTGCTCAAAGCGTCAGCAATCACATTAGCCTTGCCTGGAGTATACTCGATACTCGGATTGTACTCTTGAATCATTTCGACCCATCGAGTCTGCCTGAGGTTGAGATTAGGCTGAGTGAAGATGTACTTGAGACTCTTGTGATCAGTGAAAATATCCACTTTCCTTCCCAATAGAAGATGTCTCCAAGTCAACAAAGCGTGCACAACTGCCGCCAACTCGAGATCATGAGTGGGGTAGTTCTTCTCATTAGGTTTCAACTGGCGAGAGGTATAAGCAACAACTTTCTTCTCTTGCATGAGTACAGCACCGAGACCTTGGAGAGAGGCATCACAAAAGACCTCGTACGGCTTGGTTTCATCAGGCGGAGTCAGAACTGGAGCAGTGATCAATTTCTCTTTCAAAGAGTTGAAAGCAATATCACACTCCGGAGACCAAACGTACTTGACGTGCTTCTGAAGAAGATTTGAGAGAGGCTTGGCGATCTTAGAAAAGTTTTCAACGAATCTTCTGCAATAGCTTGCGAGACCGAGAAAACTGCGGAGTTGCTTCACGTTCTGAGGAGGTTCCCAATTCACAATTGCGGACACCTTCTCAGGATTCACGGAAATGCCCTTGGCAGAGATGATATGACCAAGATAAAGAACCTCATCGAGCCAAAATTCACACTTGGAGAACTTGGCGTAGAACTGATGTTCTCTGAGCTTGTCAAGAACCAAACGCAAGTGCTTGGCATGATCTTCCTTGTTCTTCGAGAAAACCAGAATGTCGTCGAGATAGACCAAAACGAATTCATTGGTGTAGGGGTTGAAGATGAAGTTCATCATACGAGAGAACGTCGGAGGAGCGTTGGCGAGGCCAAAAGACATGACGGTGTATTCATAAGAACCAAAGCTTGTTCTGAACGCCGTCTTGGGAATATCTTGCTCACGAATACGAATCTGATGATAACCCATACGGAGATCAAGCTTGGAGAATACTTGAGCACCTTTGAGTTGTTCGAACAGCTCATTGATGTTGGGAAGTGGGTATTTGTTCTTGATGGTCTTCTTGTTTACTGGACGGTAATCAACACAAAGTCGACTCGATCCATCCTTCTTCTTCACAAAAAGAACACCACAACCCCACGGAGAAGTACTAGGCCGGATGAGACCCAATCTTTCTTGCTCATCGAGTTGTTTCTTCAGCTCCTTCAACTCTTCGGGGCCGAGCTTGTAGGGACGTTTGCACACAGGTTCCGTACCGGGCTCAAGTTCAATAACAAATTCAACCGGCCGGTTTGGAGGCATCCCTGGAAGCTCTTCTGGAAAGACGTCTTGATACTCACAAACAACCGGAATCTGCGAAATAGCATCCAATTCACCCTTCTCATTGAGAGAAAACAACCGGATGGTATTATCCCGAGCGGCAAAGACAATAACATCCTCAGACGAATGAGTCAGTTGAATCTGCCTGGCTGCACAATCAAGCTGAGCTCTATGCTTAGAGAGCCAGTCCATCCCGAGAATAAGATCGATATCCGAGTTGCCAAGAACCGTAGGAGAAGCCAAGAACTTGTAGTCACCCAGAGTGATAGAAACATCCGGAACGATGGAGTTAGCCTGCATGCGCTTACCGGGAGAGACAACTGCTAAAGGACTAGGCAAAATTTGTGAAGGCAACCCATGCTTAGATGAAAATGGTCTCGAGATGAAACAATGCGATGCACCCGTGTCAAAAAGAACATTTGCAGGAATATCATTAACAGGAAGGTTACCCATGATCACATCTGACGAGTCCTCTGCCTGAGCTGCATTCATCAAGTTGACCTTGGCGGACTTGGGGTTATGCTTGACCACAGCTGTACTTGCCGATCTGACAGGAGGAGGAGGAGGAAGACGCCTCTGGTTGGTACACTTGTTGGCATAGTGACCCTTCTGTTGGCACTTGTTGCACGTGACCTCTGAAAGCGGACGGTGATACGGAGCACTCGATCTTGGCGCTTGAGACGAAGATTTGTTCTGAAAGCCTGGGTTGGGTGGGTGGGAGAAACCACTGCCACCTTTGCTCTTCTGCTGATACGGCTGACGGAACGGAGGAGGAGGAAGCCAATACTTCTGCTGCTTGACCACTTGAGTAGAAGAAGACGGAGTAATATCTCTGGCACGCTTCCTGGAAGCATCACACCTCATCTGAGCAGCCTCTTGCTTCAGTGCCATGTTGTAGAACTCATCGTATCTCAACGGCTCAAAGAGGACAAGAGCGAGCTGAATTTCCTCACGAAGACCACCCCTGAACTGATAGATCATGCTCTTCTCGTCAGGAACATCCTGCTTGGCAAAACGGGCGAGCTTCTGGAACAACTTGTTGTAGTCATAGACAGACAAAGAGCCTTGCTTCAGATTGCGGAATTCCTGACGCTTACTCTCAACCACACTTTGAGGGATGTGATGAGCGCGGAAATCTTGACGGAAATCGTTCCAAGTGATAACACGTCCACCTCTGGAATCCTTGTACTGCTGGAACCACTCTGCAGCCTGATCTTTGAGCTGGAAAGAAGCGAACTTGACGAAATCTTCAGGCCTGACGTTGCTGCATTCAAAATGCTTGCCCAGATCCACTAGCCAATCGTCAGCATCGGTAGCCTCAACACAACTGCTGAACGTCTTTGGGCCATTAGCAAGGAACTGGTTCAGAGTAGCAAAGTGGTGCTGATTATGGCCTTGATTCCCTTGACTGCCTTGATTGCGCTCTTGAAGGATTTGCATGATCAACTGTGTGTTTGCATTAGTAGCGGCCATCACAGCTTGCCATGCTTCCGGAGGAGGCGGAGGTGGAGGCGGATTAGGATTCGGAGTCGTGCGCGTTGGAGGAGCCATCCTGAAGAGGTTGACCACCATTAGCACATAGATAGACAACAATATAGAAGCTGAATCCAACGGAATGAAAATTGCAACATATAGTCTTCACATCCGAACAAAATGAACGAATGCATTCCTCTTCAAATGGTCACATATCCATAAATTGAGAAGCCACGTAGAATTAAGGTAGAGAAATAAATCAACAAGGTACGGATCAAGAACGAATAATCGGTAAGAAATCCCAATCTCAAACCAATATCCGTGGAAGAAGAACTAGAGCTACTAGAATTCCCACCTATGAAATTCCCGAACCTTTCCGGTTATGCAATCAGGTGTTGGGGATACAGGGGAAGCACAATATCTCACCCAAACTAGCAAATCCTACATCCAGCTGTATCCATCCTTCAACACATAACCAGGAAAACTTCGGAAACCATCTACCTCAACCTTCGAAAAGCATCCGTTATACAAGTTATGGCGATACTCCCGAACTCCCGCCCCAGTACTGGGTGGCGTCGAGGTTATCTCACCAACGAACTGCATAAAAGAGATTTTCGATGTCGGCGAACATATCTCAAGTATACCAGAATTGCAACGATAAAATTGTGACGACAACACCTCGGAGCTCAACTCCCCGGGACACTGCCACAACCCCTAAAGACAGGAGGCACCAAGAACAATGTTCTCGTCACAAAACCATCGGAACAAAACCAAGATACTCGCGTGATCCTAAAAATTTTTTTAGTGAAATTTGAGAAGAGAAGAGTCAAAACTCTACGTCAGGATGCCTTACCAGAGCGATGAGGAGACTGGGAAGTAAAAAGAATTCCTAAGCTCTCCGATATATAATTCCTAAGGACTCAAAACATTTTTTTTTTCTAGACACAACTCGGCTGCTAAAAACGATCAAGCAATGGGGCTCCTAAGGTCAGGGAAGGCTCTGATACCAGCTTGTAACGCCCTCGATGCGGCTATAGCTCCCACGTGTCGAGGCACGACTTAGAGGCATAACCGCATTGAAAGCAATGTCGCAAGTCAGGCAATCATTACAACATCCCATGTAATATATAATAAAAGGGGGAGATAACATAGTTGGCTTACACTCGCCACGTCACATCAGAGTACATAAATAACATCCATCAAACAAACACTCATGGCCCGACTACGGCGCCAAAATAGAAAAGAACCCAACATGCGACAAGGTCCTGAATCGATAACCCCAACTAGGCACCACTACTGATCATCCGGAAAAGGACACATAGTAACGCTGAGAGTCCTCGTCGAACTCCCACTTGAGCTCGTACTCGTCACCTGGAGCGGAATCACCTGGACCTGCATCTGGAGTTGTAGTATCTGTGAGCCACAGGGACTCAGCAATCTCACACCCACGCGATCAAAACTATTTAAGCTCATGGGAATGGATAAGGCAAATATATGTGGAGCTGCAGCAAGCGACTAGCATATATGGTGGCTAACTTATACGCAAAAGAGAGCGAGAAGAGAAGGCGAAGCACGAGCGAGAAGCTAAAGGAACATCCTGCGCAAGCATAACTCCAACACCGTGTCCACTTCCCGGACTCCGCCGAGAAGGGGCCATCACGGTAACACACACGGTTGATTCATTTTAATTAAGTTTAGTTCAAGTAATCTACAACCGGACATTAACAAATTCCCATCTGCCCATAACCGCGGGCACGGCTTTCGAAAGTTCAATCCCTGCAGGGGAGTCCCAACTTAGCCCATGACAAGCTCTCACGGTCAACGAAGGAATAGACCTCCTCCCAAGACGTTCCGATCAGACTCGGTATCTCGGTAACTCAAGACACTTCGACAGGTTAAAACAAGACCAGCAACACCGCCCGAATGTGCCGACAAATCCCGATAGGAGCTGCACATATCTCTTTCTCAGGGCACACTCAGATTGTCTTAGGTACGGGTAGGCCAGCCCAGAGTTGCCCCTGGTAGCCACCGGTAGCTGACAGGTGGACCAACACTCAGAGGAGCACTGGCCCGGGGGGGGGGGTAAAATAAGATGACCCTCGGGCTCCGGAAACCCAAGGGAAAAAGAGGCTAGGTGGCAAATGGTAAAACCAATGTTGGGCATTGCTGGAAAAGCTTTAATCAAGGCGAACTATCAAGGGGTTCCCATTATAACCCAACCGCGTAAGGGACGCAACAATCCGGGAACATAACACCGATATGACGGAAACTAGGGCGGCAAGAGTGGAACAAAACACTAGGCGAGAGGCCGAGCCTTCCACCCTTTACCAAGTATATAGATGCATTAAGATAACATAGCAATATAATGGTATCCCAACAAGTAAATAAATGTTCCCACGAGGAACGGCTCCAATCTTCACCTGCAGCTAACAACGCTATAAGAAGGGCTGAGCAAAGCGGTAACATAGCCAATCAACGGTTTGCTAGGACAATGGTGGGTTAGGGGTTCAACATGGCAATTGGGAGGCTGACAAGCAAAAGGTAGGCATCGTAGCAGTGGCAAAGCAAAAGAGCGAGCAAACTAGCATAGCAAAGATAGTAGTGATTTCGAGGGTATGATCATCTTGCCTGCACAGTTGTCAGAGTTGACTGGATCCTCACAAGCAAACTCAACGGTCTCCTCGGTAGCGAACTCGTCTCCCGGCTCTACCCAACAAGACAAACAAGCAACAAGGATACAATCAACCACGGGCAAGACCAAGCAATATGATGAAATGACGATATGCTATGCGGGATGCGATGCGGGATGCAAAATGCAAGATATGACAGGAAATGCATGAACCTGGCATCAACTTGGAAAACCAAGTGTGCCACTGGATAGAGGGGATGAAATCGCTTGAAAACGATATAAAGATCATAGGAATCGGAGCTACGGTTTGGAAATGGCAAGCGTTTTAAGATATGACACCGGTCTGCGATTTACAGCAAGTAGGCATCTAAATGCAACGAAATGAACATGCTACAGCCACCAAACATGAAAACAAAATACATGGCAGTGATGTACACAAGATGGTTGACAAAACACTAGCACTGAGCCATAGGCAAATTCATCCATTAAGAGGTTCAAACAAGCATGGCTAAAACGCAAATGCAAAACAGATTTCAGACTTAGTGAAATTAACACTAGTCTGAAATTTCAGATCACGATGCTCTCTTCGGAGCAGCAAAACAACATGATAGAAAACCTGAACATGACAAGTAAGAACATGGCATGGAGCTACTCAACAAGCTTAATAAAACACCCAAAGTGACCTGGGGCCAAAAGGGTTCACAAAATACTCTACCGAGCTCACGAACATCGCTCGAACACAATCAGTTTTCAGACTTAGTGAAAACTGAGACATGCTGAAATTTAACTCACGAAGGCATGTAAACGAGCTCGATGCACTCACTACGGTGCAAGTCATGGCAAGGAAAGCATATAACCAGCAAGAAGGCACAAAGTGCTAGCTACACATGGCAAGAACGAAGGCATAGCATGCATGGAACACTAACGGTAGCATCGGCAAAATCGCAAACAAGTTGACGATCTGCCCAGATTAACAACGAAGCAAAAGTTGAGCTCGATTGAGTCAACCTAGAGCACTCCACAAATGCCAACAAAGACATGGATGGATAGAGCATAACATAAATATCAAAACTCCCTTACTGATCATCCTCAAAAGAGGCACGGATCACTAGGAAACAAGCTGGACATATAGCATCATGAACTAAAATATCCCAGACTTAGTGAAAATCACTAAGTCCCTGAAATCTGCAATCTCAGGTACCTCTCTTCGCAAGCTTGCACAAGACAACACACACATCCTAAAAATGCATGGGTGGCACCTCTGGAAAGAAGACAAAATGCTTCACAATTCATCCCAAAGGGGCACAGGCATATCATGCACGAATTAAACATAGCAAAAATGACAAAAGTGCATGATGAACTAACGGATCTGCAATTTAACTCACGAAGCCTCCTTCTAACAGCATTTTGGGTATCAAGATGACCTCAAATGCAAATGATGCAATGGAATGAAATGATGTACATGTCGAGACGAAGATTTTGATATATCATACGCCCAAAACGAATCTACGGTTGCGGAGATACAAGCAGTCAAAGAATGCATAAAAATCTGGGAGATTAGGGTTTCGGGGAGAGGTCAACCTAGCCCAGATCCAGATCTGGCGCGGGCACGGATTCCGAGGCGGTGGCGGTACTGTTCACCGGCGACGACGGGGAAGGAGGCAGCGGCCGGCGACGAGGGGACCGGAGGGGGCGGGCGCCGGCGTGGAGGCGGGCGGCGCGGCGCCGGGGACGGCGAGGCGGCGGCGGCTGCTCCGGCCGGGGAGGCGCGGGGCCGGCGGCGGAGTCGGGCGCGGCGGCGGCGACTGCTCCGGCCGCCGGAGCCAGAAGGGGCGGCGGCGCTGGAGGCGGGGAGGCGCGGGGCGCCTGGGCCCGGGAGACGGCGCGCGGGGGCCGGGCGCGGGCCAGGCGGGCCGGCGGCGAACTGGGGACCCGCGGCGCCACTTGGCGGCTCGCGGTTGGCTGGCGGCGAGGGGGCGGACGGTGTCCGGTCCGATCCGGACACGTCCGTCGGCGGTGGGGGTTTGATCTGTTTTTTTTAGGGTTTCGGACGGGGGAAGAAGAGATCCGAATGGAGGGGGTATAAATAGGCATAGAGGGAGCTAGGAGAGTCCAAATGAGGTGCGGTTTTCGCCCACACGATCGTGATCGAACGCTCTAGGACATGGAGCAGAGTTTGGTGGGTTTTGGGCCAAATTTGGGGGGTGTTGGGCTGCAACACACACGAGGCCTTTTCGGTCCCTCGGTTAACCGTTGGAGTATCAAACGAAGTCCAAATGACCCGAAACTTGACAGGCGGTCTACCGGTAGTAAACCAAGGCCGCTTGGCAAGTCTCGGTCCAATCCGGAAATGTTTAAACCCCACACACGAAAGAAGACTAGAAATGACCACCGGAGGAGAACGAAGCGCCGGAATGCAAAACGGACAACGGGGAAAATGCTCGAATGCATGAGATGAACATGTATGCAAATGCAATGCACGTGATGACATGATAAGGGATGCACGAAAAAAAGAAAAACAACACACGGAGACAAAGACCCAACCCGAGAAATAAATATAACTTAGCGCCGGAGACGGCAAGAGTTGGATACAAATATGGAAAGTATATCTGGGGCGTTACATCAATGCTGCTAGATTCTGTCAAGGTCTTATATATCGGAATGTTTAGTTATGATCTGAACATAATTATTGGCTTGCTGCGATGCTTTCGATCCTGGAGAATTTATATATAAAGGTGATGATTTCATGCACATTGAAAGAACATATATATTGTACTAGAATTAACCGTTCAACTGTTGCTCTTTCGACATACTCTTTTTTCAGACCTTAACTGTTTTCAAATCTTCATGTCTACTTAGGCACTACAACCACATGGAGAAAAACGTATAACCAATCGGTGGTGTAATAAGAACCCAGATTTTCTCAGTTCTCAGGAGATTCATTTCAGGACAATAACGATGGAAGGATATGCATCCAACCAGGCAAACAGAAGCTTTGTCACATTGTTCCTATTGAATGCGAGGTTACTATTGTCCATGAGGCTTAAGTTTTATAGCAAGAGATTTCTCATTGACGGACATGTTGAACATAAAAAAAATAAGTTTCAGGTGGACAAATGGGCTTCTAAACGTGCTCGACTTCTATTTACAACAAATTTTAGTCATGTTGAAATAATTGTTTTGCACAAGATGTTGATTTTATGGATCAGACCGATCCATTTGTTTGTGACTGCGAAAAAGAGTGGCTAGGTTAGATGTTACTGCCATGTTCAATCTGGGTGTCTAAACTTGATGAACAATTAATCCTTGGGCTTTTTGTACCGTTTGTAAGCTTGAGTTGCATGTTGTTGCCCTCGTACTCCCCTCCGCCTGCCACTACGCTGCCGCATCTTCCACGGCTCCTGTTCGTTCCCATCTGAGGCCTCCTCGTTGTTCTCCGCCTTAGTTCGCTCACTGTGCCCGCCGTCGTCTGGTGTTGTCAACATAGTGAACAACCGAGAGGAATCAGGAGATGACTATACGTGGAGAGGCTGACAGTAGGGACCCACCAGGGTCATTGCCTTACACAAGTAGGTGCCTCGTTATTACAAGCCAAAAAATACTTCCTCCTAATTGTTTGACAACTAGGTCCCATGCCATTGTCAATGTAGTCAATAAACGAGAAAATTACACAATGAGTGGATAACACCAGGGACCCAGCAGCTCGCCCAGTTGTTTTTTAGTTTTAGAGACGAAGCTCAACTGTGCGCTGCATGGGGGCTGTGGCCCGTCTAGCCCATGCTTACACTTTTATTTAAGCACACGACGAGCCTAGTTGATATGTTTTTTCTTTCTGAAAATGGCTAGCCCAGTTCTTTTTTTGGAGAATACCAAAACCGCGGCCTACTTGCTTTTCTCAGCCCTGCTGGGCTGCAAATATTTCAAGACGAGGAGGGATGTAAGTAGTAAGAAATGGGCTTCCCCCCAAAATGGGCTGTAAGTTGTAAGAAATGGGTTGTAAATTTTTAAACCAAAGCCAACCGGAAATTACACTAAAATATTTTTTTTTCTGGATTTCTCTACTCTTATAAAAAGCAGAGTTGGTGATGATGGTGTGCCTGCCATCCTGCAATATAGGCCGTCCAATCTATATCTAACGGCTAGGAAGGAAACTATGGCAATTACCCACACTCCTCTCCACATTTGCAGATACAGCCTTCCCTCGTTCATCCTTTTCTCCCACAAGATAAACTACTCATACAAATGCATCTTCATGTTTCGTTCAACGTACAGGCATCTTGCTAGTTAAGATTTTAAATTTCATTCATTTTTTGTGAAGAGTTTTTTTTTTATTTTTTGAGATAATTTTTGAAAAATTATTTTAAACGTAACTCGAAATTTCGTGATTAAAAGAGTTCAGACCCCATCAAAATATGCAAATTTTCATTGAATTTTTTAGCAGTGCCTAGAATATACTGTTTGTAGTGCTAATAAAGAATAGGGGCTTCAAAATATCCTGAAGAATTAGCAAATGGGCTGTAAATTATTGAAAATAATGGCTAATGGGCTGTATGCTGTTTTCCACAGATTTGGAGGCTGACTTCTGGGCCTACTAGGTTGACGATGACGCTGTCCTAATTTTTTCCATGCAAGGCTTTGCCAACTTAGTCAACACAGAAAAGTGACTGTTGGATGTCCATCCAACGGCCGCCGTGCTTCTACAATCTCTGATCTTCCTGCTCCAGCCGCCCAAACCAGCACCGACAGGACTGCCTGCTCCCTCCTCCTGTGGCCGTCTGTGCTGCCGCCAGGCCATCCCTCTACCCACCCACACATCCTGTTATTTTCCGGCGACGTCAGCCTCACCCCGCTGCCGACTAGTCAACGCTCATACTCCCCTCAGCGTGGGCATCCGCTGCTGTGGCTTCGCCGGCTCCGAGAAGTTCCCTTCCTGGGCCTTGCCCTCGTCCACCGCATTTGTGCTCTTGGCGCAGCGAGACCAACATGGTCAAGAAATAACACCCATCGGAAGAGGCTGATAGTAGGGACCCACAGAAACAAGTGCCTCCTTATTACGCACAAAATAATGATTCCTCCACCTGAAAGTTGAACCCACCGAAAGGGCCTCTGTATTTCATGAAAGAAACGTTCCTCCCGCTGACAGCTCGGACCCACCAGCTATATCTTCGCACACAAGGAAGTGCCTCCTTATTACGCACAAAAAATGAATACTCGCCCTACTAGCCGGGACCACCATAGTGGGAGGCTGACTTATGGGCCTACTAAGTTGTCGGGGACGGAGGGCTTTGTCAACTTAGTCAATATGAACAATTCTAGCTTTAGTGACCATACGATATCCATCCAACGGTTGTAGTGCTTCTTCAACCTCTGGTCTTCTTGCTCCAGCCACCCAAACTAGCACCGGTCGTGTCGCCTGCTCCTGCCTCCCGTGACCGGCTATGCTGCCGCGGAGGCCTCACCGCCCCTACTACTCCCACCGCTGGCAAGGCCATCCCTCTACTCACCCACACCCCTATTATTCTACGGCGAAGGCAACCTCACACCACAGCCGGACCAGTCAACCCTCGTACTCATCTTTGCGTGGGCATCCACTACCGCGTTTTCCCCGGCTCTAGGGCGTCCCCTTCCTAGGCCTCGTCATCGTCCACTGCCTTGGTTCTCTCGGTGCGCTGTGGTCAATGTGGTCAAGGAACGACTTCCATCGAAAGAGTACTGTACGTGGAGAGGCTGACAGCTGGGTCCACCGCCAGAGCAAGGAAGTGCAACCTTATTACGCGTAAAATAATTATTCCTCCACCTCATAGTGGGGACCCACCGGACGGGCCTCCGTATTTCATGGAAAAAATGTTTCCCCCCTGACTGCCGGGACCCACCAGCTACATCTTCGCACGTAAGGAAGTGTGTCCATATTACGGGCAAAAAATGATTCTCCCCCTGATATCTGGGACCCACCGGCTACATCTTCGCACGCAAGGAAGTGCCTCCTTATCCTCCCCGACCGTCAGGACCCACCTGGTCGAAGTGTATGTAGCGTTGTCATTCTGGTCGCGAACGTGTATGTACATACTGGTCGATCGGTCTGTCTGCATGCTACAGCGATGAACCGTGGCCAAGTAAGGAAGGACATGTGTCGTAGTAGAGGCCCGGATGTAGCATGTACACGTACATACATCTAGGGTGCAAGAAAGTAAATACGGCCACGTACATACATACGACCGGGGTCTCGAACGCCTACGCGCGCATACGTACGGCCATGCTCGTGTACATCGAGAGACAGTGACGGTGTCCTATTCATCGGCAGCCAACCGGCTGGGTCGGAATGGAGGAAACAACACCGTGTTCACCAGGAGCCAAGTGACTGGGTCGGAAGGCATCCTGTTCATCGGGAGGCAACAGACTGGGTCAAAATGGGTCGTGTTCAATGGGAGCCTACTGGCTTGGATGGAATAGCCGAAACAGGGTCTGGCGTACCGCAAAACAGAGGAAAACGGCCTTGTGTTCGACCGCATATGGTCGAAACGGGGTCCTGTTCATCGGGAAGGATCTAGCGTACCGTAAAACAGAGGAAACGAACTTGTGTTCGAGATCCTATGGTCGAAACGGGGTGTTGTTGATCGGGAGGGGTGTGGCATATCGCAAAACATAGGAAATGGATTTCTCTTCGACCGCCTACGGTCGAAAAGGGGTCCTGTTCATCAGGAGTTGTATGGCGTACCACAAAACGGGATTCCACGGGCTACTGTTCATCTCCACCGTCGACTGCCTCCACGGGCTATTGTTCATCCACCGTCGACCTCCTCCAGCCTCCACCTGTGACTGTTCATCCACGACGTCTCCGTCCTGCCTCCACCGGCTATTGTTCATCCACGGGCTCCTGTTCATCCACCCTCCACCGCTCCTTCACTGGCTACTGTTGAACCAGCCCTCTCCATGGGGTCCTGTTCAACCACCCCTCCACGGGAAGCAGCTTCGATCGGCTTCAGTTAGCATCAGTAGCGAAGGAATCACTCAACCGGGTTCAGTTAACAACCAGATCGATCGATCACTCGGGTTCAGTAACGCGTAGCCTACAGTGCAATTGCTCGAGTTCAGTAGGCGAACGCCTTGCTCGGGTTCAGTTAGAGCCCAATGCCTCGCACCCACATCCGTATGTGTACGAGAGAAACATGCATCGCTCGGCCCCGACCACCCACCCTAACTGGGAACTCCCCGATATTTTCCTCGCCCTTGCTTCTACCATAGTTTTTCTGTCATGGACAACCCAAAGAATGTCATGCAGCTGCGTCTTCAGCCCGCCTAGGATGAAAAGCCCATCTTCTATCATGATTTTTTTGTCATAGAAGTAGGAGCCCACCACATCTATGATGATACCGGGTTTTGTCACAATTATCGTCATAGAAGTGTCATATGCATGACAGAAAAAAATTTGTTTGGGCCAAAATGTCACGGATGTGTCTTTTTTTGTAGTGCCACAAGCACCAATCTATAGTTTCGGTACAAAGATTGAACACAAGAGATGAACTAGGGTTTGAGATGAGATGGTGTTGTTGAAGATGTTGATGGATATTGCCCTCCCCAAGATGGGAGAGTTGTTGGTGATGATGATGACGGTGATTTCCCCCTCTGGGAGGTAAGTTCCCCCAGCGGAATCGCTCCGCCGGAGAGCAAAAGTGCTCCTGCCCAAGTTCCACCTCAAGACGGCGGCGCTCCATCCCGAAAGTCCTCTCCTTATTTTTTCTAGGTCAAAATGACTTATATACCAGAAGATGGGCACCGGAGGTGGGCCGAGGGGAGCACAACCCACCAGGGCGCGCCCAGGTGGGTTGTGCTCACCTGGTGGGCTCCCTCTGGTACTTATTGGCTCCGATATTCCTCATATATTCCATAAAAAATCTCCGTAAAGTTTCAGCTTGTTTGGAGTTGTGCAGAATAGGTGGCCTGACGTAGCTTTTCCATGTCTAGATTTCCAGTTGCCGGAATTCTCCTGCTTTATGCCCCAGTTTAGGTAGATGGTGCTGGACTGCTGTTGCACCCACTGTCCCATGCCCTTATAGCAAATATTAGTTGTTCATAATCTCATGCCCCTGGTAAAATGAAGCCATGCCACTGTTATAAGCCCTGACAAGTTTAACCAATTGTTTTTGCTAGTAATTGTTTGAGACTCTGACTGTTTCCTCTGTAGCTTTTTATGCAAACACGGATATCCATTTCGCCTCGTTGCTATTGCAACCTTCTTAAAGGAACTGACTTTTGTGCTGTTTAACTGGAATGTCAGAATGGAACCGTTGGTTCATTTCAGTGGAACTGCACAAAGGGAGATATGTGTTCCAATCTTCATCCTCCATATTGGAACCATAACCTTCCTTTAGGTAAGAGTGATATTTAATGCATGTGTTCACCTCTATTTTGCGATTGCCATGAGAAAATAATGCTATTATTTACTAGTACATTTGTACTCCCTCACTGATAAAACCAATTTTGAAATAGAAGGCCAATCATGCACTTGGTTTCACCAACTAGTGAGGAGAAACATAAATAGAGCATGAAGAGGAGGAAGAAGAAGAAGAAGGAGGAGGAAGAAATGAAGAAGATCACATGATGGTACCGTCCTATGTTATCCTGACATCTTGCTGGTAGTATTGTATTGATGTGTTGCTACTAGTCTTAATTTACTTGGAAGACTAGCAAGATGCCCGTGCGTTTCATGTAACATCAAGATGCATTTGTATGAGTATTTTATCTTATGAGAGAAAAGGATGAATGAGGGAAGGCCTTATTTGCAAATGTGGAGAGGGGTATGGGTATCTTTTTGCAAAATTGCCATAGTTTCCTTCCTATCCGTCAGATATAATCGGGTGACCTATATTGGAGGATGGCAGACACACCATCATCACCAACTCCGTTTTGATAAGAGTAGAGTAGAGATAGATAGAGAAATGCAGTAGAGGAGTACTTGGCTTGACGACACATCATACTAATTAACTAGATTCTGGATGCATGTGTGACCCAGCTCTACACGATCAACAGTGCCAAGGTGATCTTGCTGAAGCCGAGGCCTTAGTTGAGGCCATTCAAGGGCTCCAACAACGTCTCCCTTACATGTGAGACGATCCTCCAGGAGCCCTTCCACTTCTGGTATCTCTCCTGCAAGGTCACTTAATTAATTAGGAGTAATTAAGTAGCACTAATTTATTGCTGCCTGATAACCCACAAGTATATGGATCGCAATAGTTTTCGAGGGCAGAGTATTCAACCCAAATTTATAGATTCAACACAAGGGGAGCCAGAGAATACTTGCAAGTATTAGCAGCTGAGTTGT
Source organism: Triticum aestivum (assembly GCF_018294505.1). Lineage (NCBI taxonomy): Eukaryota > Viridiplantae > Streptophyta > Magnoliopsida > Poales > Poaceae > Triticum > Triticum aestivum. Next base: position 509,040,621 of record NC_057812.1, on the reverse strand, counting down.
AAATTCAACCACACCTTGAGATTAATTATCTGCAGCAAAGTGATCAGTAGCAAAGTAATATGATAGTTTTGATAATAGTAGTGACAGCAATAGTAACGGTAACAGCGACAACAATAATTTTGTAACAAGTGCAACAGTAACGATAGTAGTGGTAACTTGGCAAGATCAATATGTAGGAAAATCGTAGGCATTGAATCGGTAATTTGTTGGATGATATTCATCATGAGACAGTTATAACCTTGGGCGATACGGCACTAGCTCCAGTTCATAAATGTAATGTAGGCATGTATTCCGTAAATAATCATATGTGCTTATGGAAAGAACTTGCATGACATATTTTGTCCTACTATCCCATGGCAGCGGGGTCCTATTGGAAACTAAGGGATATTAAGGCCTCCTTTTAATAGAGACCGGAACAAGCATTAACACAACAGTGAATACCATGCACTCCTCAAACTACGGTCATCACCGGGAGTGGTCACCGACTATGTCACTCCGGGGTTGCCGGATCATAACACATAGTAGGTGACTATAACTTGCAAGATCGGATCTAGAACATGGATATAATGGTGATAACATAAACGGTTCAGAATCTGAAAATCATGGCACCCGGGCCCAAAGTGACAAGCATTAAGCATGGCAAAGTCATAGCAACATCAATCTCAGAACATAGTGATACTAGGGATCAAGCCCCTAACAAAACTAACTAGATTACATGATGAATCTCATCCAACTCCTCACTGAGCAGTGAGCCTACAAAGGAATTACTCAATCCCGGTGGGGAGCATCATGGAATTGGTGATGCAGAAGGGTTGGTGATGACGAAGATCGAACATCCCCCTCTCCGGAGCCCCAAATGGACTCCATATCTAGCCTCCCGATGAAGAACAAGAGACGGCGGCGGCTCTGTCTCGTGGAACGCGATAATTCTTTCTCCCTGATTTTTTTTCTAGAAAAATAGGATTTTATAGCGTCGGTTTTAGGGTCTGCGGAGCCACCAGGTGGGGACAACCCACCCGGGCGCGCCTGGAGGGGGGGCGCCCTGGTGGGTTGTGCCCACCCATATGCCCCCTCCGGTGGTTCTTGGCTCCAGAAATTCTCTTTTATTATATAAAAAATCCTCTCAAAGTTTCATTCCATTCTGAGAACTTTTATTTCTGCACAAAAACAACACCATGGTAGTTTTGTTGAAAGCAGCGTCAGTCCAGGTTAATTTCATTCAAATCATGCAAATTAGAGTCCAAAACAAGAGGAAAGGCATCAGGAAAAGTATATACGACGGAGACGTATCAAGTCCCCCAAGCTTAAACCTTTGCTTGTCCTCAAGCAATTCAGTTGATAAACTTAAAGTGAAATAGAAAAACTTTTACAAACTCTTTTGCTCTTGTTTGCATAAATAAGCTTAAACAACATCCAGGTTTTTAGCCAATAAACCATGTCGACAATAACTCTTAAAAATTATATTAACTCATATCAATGACATAATCAGCTAGCAAGCAACAATAAGATATCTCAAACAACAACACGTTATCAAAACAACCATGATACAATATGACAATAGTAGTATCTCGTTAGCCCTTTCTGAGACCGCAAAACATAAATGCAGAGCACCTCCAAAGTTCCAAGCAGTGACTAAACATTGTAATTCATGGTAGAAAAGATCCAATCATGATGCACCCAACATTAGCTACATACAATGCATAAGCATGACGAAAGTGCTCTCGGGTTCTTGCACTTATTTTAGAAGGTGATGACACAACATAAAAGTAAATAGATAGTCCTATCACAGAGGGAAGCCGTGATTTGCAGCGGTGCCAGAGCTCAAGTTTTTTAAACAGAGGTAAATGATATTTTGAGAAATGCACCCTTCTTGTTTACTTCACGACCATTTATTTATTCATATCTTCCATGCTAACACATAGTAGTGGTCTCAAGCGATGACAGTAAAGGTATGACTCTGTAGGAGTTTTGTTTTGATTAGTTGTAAAGCCTTCTTTTCTTGTTTGCAGTTTTGGGACTTGGGAATCCCTATTACAGCCCCTTTCTCGTGCAATGGTGATGAATTAAACCACTTCGTCCTTCGGAGAATAACCTTAGAATGGAGATACCCGACCTACCTCCTTGTCCGTTCCATGAACAATCTAGGCACACAAAAGGATATTTATTTGAAGTTTTTAGACATGGCACATGCAAATTTACTTAGGACGGCAGGGTAATGCCGCATATAAGTAGGTATGGTGGACTCATCTGGAATTACTTGGGTTCAAGATTTATGATGCACAAGCAGAATTCCCACTTAGTACAGGCGAAGGCTAGCAAGTAGGTTGAGAAGGGGCCAGCTAGAGAGCAACAACAGTCATGAACATGCATTATGCATACGTAACATTGGACACTAGCATGAGTAGGATATGAACACCATGAATATAAATATCATAGAGGCTATGTTGGTTTTGATTCAACTACATGCATGAACACATGCCAAGTCAAGCCACTTGAACATTCAGAGCAGGATACCATATCATCCTACCACATCACAATCATTTTAGTGCAATGTTGACATCCAAGATAAATCATTATCCACTCCTATATACTTATGCATGGCATGAGAAACTATAATCTCTAATTGTCATTGCAAACATGTTTAATCATAATGAGTTGAATCATGGATACTAGGTTAAACATATTTACAAAACAAAACAAGTCGAGTTCATACCCGTTTCTCTCTGCCACGGCCAGTTCATCAAATATCGTCATTATTGCCTTTCACTTGCATGAATGAACGATATGAAAATGATAATAGTGCAAGAGTGCCATGGACTAAGCTGGAATCTGCAAACATTTTATTCAACAGGAGAAGACAAGGTAAAATGGGCTCTTCGTTAGATTAACAATAATACATATGAGAGCCACTCAACATTTTCATCATGGTCTTCTCCTCGGTACGACTCAATAAAAAGAAAAGTAATTCAAAGAAACACACTGAAATATTTTTGGAGTTTTTGGTTTTCTTGATCAAGCAAATAAAAGGGAAAAACAAAAACGAGAAAAGCTATTTACACGAGAAAGCTCCCAACGAGCAAAAGAAGAACAAAGAAATCTTTTTGGGCTCTTTTTAGTGCTATAGCTAACTACTCTAGAAAGAAAAACAAAAAGAAGCAGGAAATATTTTTTGTATTTTCTTAAAGTTTTTCAAACACACAAGAAGGAAGCGAGAAAATGAATTTAACATGGATAATACAATGAAAAAGTGTGGCCACCGACAACTGGAATGAAATGTCTGAACATGAATGCAATGTCGGTGGAAATACGTACTCCCCCAAGCTTAGGCTTTTGGCCTAACTTCGTAATCAGTCAGTAGCCTGCATAGTGGTCGGGGTGATAGCTCACGGAGGCTCTCGGTGCGGATGCCTCAGCCTGCCGTGCGTCCACAACCACCATGCTATGAGCTCGGGCCTCGCTCTCAAGAACAAAATATCTTCTCTTACTGTGAAAATCAAAGAGAGCAGACGCAGGCAAATATGTGCACACCATAGAACTTTGATTAAACAACAATTTACAGGTGAAATTATGGGGATCACCTTTAAGGATCTTATGACGTTTCATAGCATCAAAGTCTAAATACTGTGTGGGTAAAATAGGATCATAGGGCAAAGGTGAAACACCCAACTCTCTTGCTAAACGTGTGGCATAAATTCCACCATAGAAATAACCACTATTAGCATTGTGTTGCAATCTACGTGCAACAATCGCTCCAATATTATAACTTCTGTCATCGGTGAGAGCGGTGCATATGAGGCTCAAGTCTGGAGCATAAAGTGTACTACAATCTTGTTTGCCTACAATATATTTTCCATTAAATAATGCAAAGTACTGAATTGCGGGAAAATGAATGCTCTTTATTCTACCTTGGGTCACTCCCCTAGTCTCACCATAGCAAAGGCTAGTAAAAATGTTTGGAACTCAGATCTTGGTGGTTCGTCAAGCAAACCCCAAAATGGGATTTTGCAGTGGTGAGCAAATCTCTCTAAAGATATGGTAAATGGGTTTTCATACAGTTTAAATGACACCCCAGACTCACTAGGGTGGAATTTAAATCCTTTGACAAATGATTCAGTGAGAGTGTGGTGTTGGTTGCACTTATCTGAAATGTAGGGACCGAGACCAGCATTGTGAACATATTGCTCAAATTCCTCCTTAATGCCCACACACACCATCTAATCATTGCACGACCATAGGCATGTTTTGGTGGCAGCATCTCGTATGGAACTTTCACTTGGTTCAACATAAGACCAACGAACGGAGCTGTCACTAGAAGATGCCTCCGAGGATCTCCTCCTCGAAGAACTCCTTCCAAAAAGGTTCATCATATTCGCGTACAATTTTCTGAAAATTTGTGGGTGACAAAAATTTATCAACAAAACTTTACAAGATTGATAGAAACTACTCATAGGGATGCCTAGATGCCATAGCAAGCATTCAAACTACTTAGAACTCTAAGAATTTATCATGCAAGCTCATCTACAACAGCACCAGGAGCAACTAATTATTCAAAATATAAACCACTAAAGAAAAAACTAATTGGCAAATAGAGTAGTCACATACCAAGCAACAATCCCGCGAAACAGTTTCAGAAATGGAGCTTCGAGCAAAGAGATCGAAATTTGTGGGTTTGAGAGCAAGAACACGAGAGAGAGAGAGAGAGAGAGAGAGAGAGAGAGCAATGGTGATTTTTTCTAGAGGTAGGTGGTGATGTGGGATGAAGGGATAAGTGTGGGGGCCCACATGGGGACCACAACCCACCAGGGCGCGCCTGGGGGTCCTGGCATGCCCAGGTGGGTTGTGCCCACCTGGTGCACCTCCCTCTGATATTATTTGCACCAAAAATTCTTAGATATTCAAAAAAAATCATATTAAATTTTTAGAGCATTCTGAGAACTTTTGTTTTTGGGTCATTTTTTATTGCACGGGAAAATTAGAAAACAGACAAAACATGACATTTTATATTATTTAACTAATAAAAACAGAAAACAAAAGGTAGGGAAATAAGGTAGTGCTCACTAAATCCATCAACTTCATACCTCTCAAAAATGATCCATTAATAAGGTTTCTCAAGTCTTATTAACAACCACCTTCGATTAGCATGAAACTGAAGAACTTTCATAAATCACTAAGTTACCTCAATGGGGATATGAATGTCCCCAACAATAAGCATTTCACATTTCTTTTTAACAGTAGGTAGAGGTAGTTGAAAACTTCCAATAGTGATTGTCAGAGTTTTTTCAATAACATTAATACCATTCACTTGGAATTGTTTCTTCGGAAAGTGCACCGTATGCACATTACCATTGATATGAAAAGTGACCTTGCTTTTATTGCAATCAATAACAGCCCCTGCAGTATTCAAGAAGGGTCTACCAAGGATAATCGACATGTTGTCGTCCTCGGGCATCTCAAGTATAACAAAGTCAGTCAAAATAGTAACATTAGCAACAACAACGGGCACATCCTCACAAATACCGATAGGTATGGCAGTTGACTTATCAGCCATTTGCAAAGATATTTCAGTAGGTGCAAGTTTATTCAAATCAAGTCTTTTATATAAAGAGAAAGGCATAACACTAACACCAGCTCCCAAATCACATAAAGTTGTTTTCACATAATTTCCTTTGATGGAGCAAGGTATAGTTGGTATTCCCGGATCTCTAAGTTTTTTAGGTACTCCATCTTTAAAAGTATAATTAGCAAGCATGGTGGAGATTTCAGCTTCCAATATTTTTCTCTTATTGGTGATGATGTATTTCATGTACTTTGCATAAGGAGGCATTTTCAAGATATCAGTCAAGCGAGTACGTAAAAAGAATGGCCTCAGCATTTCATCAAAGCATTCAAATTCTGCATCATCATTCTTTTTAGTTGACTTAGGCGGAAAGGGCATAGGTTTTTGAACCCATGGTTCTCTTTCTTTACCGTGTTTTCTAGCAACAAAGTCTCTTATCATATCTTGTATTCTTGGGTTGTGGATTATCAAGATCAACTGCAGGTTCTATCTCAACATCATTGTCTAGTTCTTTATTATTTGTTTTTGAGTGTCTGCATGAACATTATCATTATCTTTTTCAATATCAGAAGGTGAGTGTGTAGCGACCCGATCCCAATGGATCGTAGTCTCTGTGCTTAAGTGTCATCCCTGGATCGGTATTGCTGACACACACAGTACTCAAGGATTTATTGCAGAGTTCAATCACACACTTATTACAACGAGTGTCTCATAAAGAGTACTTATTACAATAATATGGCTGAAGGCCATCTAAAATATATAACTGTGGAAGCTTCAAAGATAATTGAGTCCATCCAACTACAAGGCAAAACCGAGTGCATGACAATGAACTATCGCACCTTACTCTTCGTTTGAAAACTCTGCAACATGATATGTTGCAGCCGTGTAGGTCAACACATGGAACATGTTGGAAATATAACACCATAGAGCAATGAACAAATAACAGCTATCACTACATGCATATTTGGCTGGTGGAGGCTCTATGATTATCATTTGCAAAAAGCTAATTTTTCCCTACAACAAAGGAATATATTTTATTTAACTACAAAGTTTGATGAAATTATTGAGAAGGATCCCCCAACTCAATCCCAAATTAACATTTATAACCCAACAAATTCCTTAAGTAAAGTGATGAGATCAACATAATAATTCAAGTACCAGATACTCAAGATGTCCATAACCGGGGACACACCTAACCATGATTAGTTTATACACTCTACAGAGGTTTGCGCACTTTTCCCCACAAGACTCGATCTCCTCTGTTTAATTTCTCGTACTACATGGTGTTTGAGAAACGGATGACCAAGACACAGTCTTTCCGAAGAGGTCACCTTAACCGATAGATAGGCTGGTACACCTACAATTCCCCTACACCTGCTAGCCCATCATGGAAAGGATTCCCACAACTTACTCAACTATGCCAGATCCCATAATGGCTTGCGGCTGCACACGGAAGTTTCTAGCATGAATAATCTTATGATCCCTTTGAGCCTTGGTGGCATTCCATAGGATGATCACACGGGTACCCCGGGATCTCCTAGGACAACACTGGATTCCCCAGGTGCCCACAACTAATCCACCTAGTTGTGTATTAAGTAGCCACCTTAAGTTTCCCTTAGTTCTAAATAACTCTCACATCTTTCATGAATCTCACAAACTAATCCACGTCTATGAGCATAGCAAAGTAATGCAATCATAATGCAGTAATACCCGGGTTTTGAATATAAGACAATAGGTTCCTACCTCATCAACTACTTCCCAATACCCACATGTTATCAAAGTCCTACTCATGCAATGTTTGAGGGTTTAAAACTAATGCATAAAAACTGGGTAAAAGGGATATGATCAAAGTGTTACTTGCCTTGCTGACTATCGAAAAACCCTAGAGATTCGTAGTAGCAAGCTTCGCAATCCGAAAACTCTATCGTGAACAAACAATAGCATACATAAGCACTCAAGCATCATATGCAAAGGTAAAACCAAAAGAAAAGATCTAAACAGAAAGTTGAAGTGAAGAGCTTCGATTTGCAAAAAGAATCACTCGAGTCAAAGTTACGAAACTCAAACTACGATCAGAAGAAGTTCGAGTTCAAATCTACTTGAAACCAAACTTTAAAATTTCAAAATCATGTTCAAGTTATTTATCTGGACAAAGGGGAACAAGACGAAGATTTTGGCGTTGGTTTCAGTGGGTTTGGATAAGCAAGCAAAAATAGTGAGGGTTTGAAGATCAGGGACTAATCTATGATGAAAAATAATTACGGATGGGTCCCTGGCCGAAAATTAAACTAAACAGAAAAATCTAACAAACGAATGTTCGCTAACACAAACTAATGAATGAATTTGTTCGTTAACAGAATGAATCGGGTGAACGTTCGCTATTTAACATAACCTAAAATAATAAACCGGTCTAATACGTGGAACCGAAAAAAAACCGGGGCGGGTTTTTGCGGTTTTACTGGTTCAAGGGAAAAGACCGACGGCGGTGGCGGCGGCATTGCTCCGACGAGACGACGTGGCAGCGGAGCGGCGTGCGGCAGCGTCGGCGGGGGTGGGAGGCGGCAAGGTGGTGACGCGACGAGGCGGTGCGGGCAGCGGGCGGCGGCGGCGGCATGCGGCTTGGGGCATCACATCTTGGGGCGGCGGGGCGGGTTGAGGAGGAGAGGGGGCGATGGCTATACAAAGGGCCTCAGGGGGTCCGACTTGGGCAAGGGGTGGCGGCGATGTGGCCGTTTCAGACTCCAGCGCGGTTACGGCGGGGAAGGCGGCGGCGAGCTTGCCGGCTGGACCTTTGGCCCAGTTTGGTCTGAAAGGATTTTTTAAAATAATTTCGCTATAGAGAAAAATCCAAAATAAAAAAATAAAATTCCTAAAATTATTTTCATGGTCCTCTCCTAATATTTAGGACCACGTGAACATTTTTCTGGGCTAAAATGCAATTTTTCCCCAATTTAACCGAATAAAATCTCAAATAAGATTCAAATTTATATATATTTTTATTCAAAATTAAATTTCCATTATTTCCTCCATTTTGAAGAAGTCATATTATGTTCTCTCATTATTTTATTTATTTTGAAATAATTGGAAAAATAATTTCAAATAAAAATCACCTTGATCCAATTTACCAATTTTTGAAAATTCAAAAAATGGAATTTTATGAAAACCTCCAACTCTCTCATATGGTCCTTCAGTTGCTTAAGGTCTCTTGGATCAAAGTGCCCAAATAAACCAATTAAAAATGCTCAAAATATGGATGCATATGATGACCTAATGATTAACATCCAAATTGAAAATTTGGGATGTTACAAACCTACCCCCCTTAAGATGAATCCCACCCTCAAGATTCGGGTTGGCTAGCAAATAGGTGTGGGTGGTCTTTCCGTAGGTCTTCTTCTCGCTCCCAAGTGGCTTCTTCCTCGGTATGGTGGCTCCACTCGACTTTGCAAAACTTGATGACCTTGCTACGTGTAACTCGGCTGGCAAACTCGAGAATTTTGACAGGTTTCTCCTCGTAGGTTAGGTCACTCTCCAACTGAATTGCTTCTAGGGGCACTGTATCTCTTAGAGGAATATCGGCCATCTCTGCATGGCAATTCTTCAACTAGGAAACGTGAAACACATCATGAACTCCTGAAAATCCTTCGATTAACTCCAACTTGTAGGCCACTTCTCCCATACGTTCCAAAACTCTATAAGGTCCTACAAATCTTGGGGCTAACTTTCCTTTGACTCCAAACCATTTAACTCCTCGAAGTGGTGACACACGGAGATATGCTCTGTCTCCGATTTCATAGGCTACCTCCTTGCGTTTAGTGTCAGCATAACTCTTCTGCCTGGATTGAGCTACCTTCAGTCTATCACGAATCAACTTAACCTTCTCTTCAGACTCTCTGATTAAATCTGGTCCGAACAATTGACGGTCTCCAACTTCATCCCACATCAATGGTGTCCTACACCTCCTTCCGTACAAAGCTTCAAAATGGGCCATCTTCAAACTGGCTTGGTAGCTGTTGTTATATGAGAACTCTGCGTAAGGCAAATTATCATCCCAACTAGATCCATAATCTAGTGCACAAGCTCTCAACATGTCCTCCAGAATTTGGTTGACTCTCTCGGTCTGTCCATATGTCCGCGGATGAAAGGCTGTACTGAACTCTAGCCTGGTACCCAAAGTCTGGTGTAATTGATACCAAACCTTTGAGGTAAACTGTGTTCCTCTCTCTGATACGATAGTCCTCGGAACTCCATGAAGACATATGATCCTGGTCATATATATCTTGGCCAACTTCGTGCTCGTATAAGTGGTTTTCACAGGGATAAAGTGAACCACTTTGGTCAAGCGATCTACCACTACCCAGATGGAATCATAACCTGACCATGTCCTGGGTAATCCGGTGATGAAATCCATGCCAAGCTTATCCCACTTCCATTCGGGTATCGGCATAGGCTGAAGTAATCCTGCTGGCTTCTAGTGTTCTGCCTTAACTCTCTGACATACATCACATACGGCTACATACTCAGCAATATCCTTCTTCATACCTGTCCACCAGAAATGTTCCTTCAAATCCAAATACATCTTGGTGTTTCCTGGGTGAATCGAGTATGGCGAGTCATGAGCCTCCTGAAGTATTAACTTCCTGATTTCTGGGTCATTTGGCACATAAATACGATCCTCAAACCATAAGGTTTCATGTTCATCCTCACGAAAACCTTTGGCCTTTCCTTTATTCATCTTCTCCTTTATCTCTACAATCTCCTTATCAGTCTTCTGGGCTTCTCGAATCTTTCCCAATAATGTGGACAGAACTTCCAATGCTACAACAAAACCTCTCGGGACTATCTCCATTCAAAGTTCTCTGAAATCGTCGGCTAACTCCTGAGGTAATCCTCTAGTTACGAGAGTATTAACATAACTCTTGCGGCTCAAAGCGTCTGCTACAACATTGGCCTTTCCTGGATGATAATGAAGCTTCATATCATAATCCTTTATGAGCTCCAACCATCTGCTTTGCATGAGATTCAACTCCTTCTGCGTGAAGATGTACTACAAACTCTTATGATCTGTGTATACATCACAATGGTTTCCAATAAGAAAGTGTCTCCAGGTCTTGAGCGCATGCACTATGGCTGCGAACTCCAGATATAACATGTCCGGTAAATCCAACTTTCTTCAATCAAAACTCACATTTGCTGAACTTGGCATATAGTTGATGTTCCCTGAGCTTCTCGAGAACTAAGCGCAAATGTTCCTTGTGTTCTTCATTCTTCTAGTATACCAATATATCATCAATGAACACCACCAACAAACTTATCCAAGAACTCCATGAATAGCTTATTCATCATACTCATAAAGTAGGCAGGGGCGTTAGTCAAACCAAACGACATGACAGTGTACTCATATAGCCCGTACCTTGTGGTAAAAGGTGTCTTAGGTATATCCTGTTCTCGGATCTTCAGCTGGTGGTATCCTGATAGAAGATCGATCTTGGAGAATACTTTAGCTCCTTGTAGCTGGTCAAACAAATCATTGATCATTGTTAATGATATTTGTTCTTGATCGTCACCTCATTTAGTGCATGATAATCCACAACCATTCTCAAAGATCCATCCGTATTCTCCACTAAGAGCACCGGGGCTCCCCATGGTGATGAACTTGGTCGAATATAACCTTTATCCAATAACTCCTTAATTTGTTTCTTAATTTCCTCTAGATCATTTGGGGACATCTAATATGGTCTCTTCGATATTGGTCCGGTGCCTGGTAACAACTCTATCAAAAATTCTATATCTCGATCTGGTGGCATGCCGGGTAGTTCCTCCGGGACTACGTCGAGATAATCCTTCACAACTGGCACTTCCTCCTGAACAACTCCCAAAAGTGAATTCACTTGAGTCCTCCTTGGCGCATGCCTAGACACATACTTGATCCGTTTACCTTCTAGGGTGGTGAGGAGAATTGACTTACTAGCACAATCGATATTTCCTCCATACATCGATAGCCAGTCCATGCTTAGTATCACATCCAATCCTTGTAACTCCAAAATTATTAGGTCTGAGGGGAAAACATGCCTACCTATGGTCAATGGCAACTCAGAACATCCTCTGCTAGCCATATACTCTGCTCCAGGTGAGCTTACTAACATAGGTGTCTTAAGGGCTACAGTGGGAAACTTAAACTTATCCACAAATCCCCTTGATATGTATGAATGTGATGCACCAGTGCCAAAAAGGACAATAGCTGTAAATGACTTAATCAAAAGCTTACTAATAACTGTATCGGGCTGCTCTTCAACTTCCTCCACGTTGACGTGGTTCAACTGCCCCCTGGTGAAAGGATTGGACTTCTTTCCAGAGCTTCCATTTCCATTTCCATTCTTTAACTCAAAACAATCATTGGCATAGTGTCCAGTCTTCCCGCTCTTGAAACAGGTAACATGGCTCAAATCCTTCTTGGCGGGTGTTACCGGGTTGGAACGACTTTGACTGTTGTTTCCCCCATTCCTATTTCCATTCTTAGGGCCACTGTGGTTATGTGAACTTCATCCATTGTGAGAATGGCCTCCATGGTTATGATGGGTATGTCCTCCCGAGTTCGGGGTAAAACGAGACTTCTACTGAGCTCCAGAGTTGTACTTCCCCTATCCATACTTCTGTTTGCGGTTCTCTATCTGCTGCTACTTGATACGTCTCCAACATATCTATAATTTTTGATTGCCCCATGCTATATTATCTACTGTTTTGGACATTATTGGGCTTTATTATCCACTTTTATATTATTTTTGGGACTAACCTATTAACCAGAGGCCCAGCCCAGAATTGCTGTATTTTGCCTGTTTTAGGGTTTCGAAGAAAAGGAATATCAAACAGAGTCCAAACGGAATGAAACCTTCGGGAACGTGATTTTCTCACCGAATACAACTGAGGAGACTTGGACCCTACGTCAAGCCAATTAACAGGAGGCCACGAGGTAGGGGGGCGCGCCTGCCCCCCCAGGTGCGCCCTCCACCCTCGTGGGCCCCCTGTTGCTCCACCGACGTACTTATTCCTCCTATATATACCCACGTACCCCCAAACGATCAGATACGGAGCCAAAATCCTAATTCCACCACCGTAACTTTTTGTATCCACGAGATCCCATCTTGGGGCCTGTTCTGGAGCTCCGCCGGAGGGGGCATCGATCACGAAGGGCTTCTACATCAGCACCATAGCCTCTCCGATGAAGTGTGAGTAATTTACTTCAGACCTACGGGTCCATAGTTAGTAGCTAGATGGCTTCTTCTCTCTTTTTGGATCTCAATACAATGTTCTCCCCCTCTCTTGTGGAGATCTATTCGATGTAATCTTCTTTTTGCGGTTTGTTTGTTGAGACCATGAATTGTGGGTTTATGATCAAGGCTATCTGTGAATAATATTTGAATCTTCTATGGATTCTTTTATGTATGATTGGTTATCTTTGCAAGTCTCTTCGAATTATCAGTTTGGTTTGGCCTACTAGATTGATCTTTCTTACAATGGGAGAAGTGCTTAGCTTTGGGTTCAATCTTGCAGTGTCCTTTCCCAATGACAGTAAGGGTAGCAAGGCACGTATTGTATTGTTGCCATCGAGGATAACAAGATGGGGTTTTCTTCATATTGCATGAGTCTATCCCTCTACATTATGTCATCTTGCTTAAGGCGTTACTCTGTTTTTAACTTAATACTCTAGATGCATGCTGGAAAGCGGTGGATGAGTGGAGCAATAATAGTAGATGGAGGCAGGAGTCGGTCTACTTGTCTCGGACGTGATGCCTATATACATGATCATACCTAGATATTCTCATAACTATGCTCAATTCTGTCAATTGCTCAACAGTAATTTGTTCACCCACTATAGAATCCTTATGCTCCCGAGAGAAGCCACTAGTGAAACCTATGGCCCCCGGGTCTATCTTTATCATATTAATCTCCTACTACTTAGTTATTTACTTTGCTATTTACTTTGCCTTTATTTTACTTTGCATCTTTATCATAAAAATACCAAAAATATTATCTTATCATATCTATCAGATCTCACTCTCGTAAGTGGACCTATAGGGATTGACAACCCCTATTTGCGTTGGTTGCGAGGGTTTTTTTGTGCAGGTATGAGGGACTCGCGCGTAGCCTCCTACTGGATTGATACATTGGTTCTCAAAAACTGAGGGAAATACTTACGCTACTTTGCTGCATCATCCCTTCCTCTTTGGGGAAAACCAACGCAGTGCTAAAAGAGGTAGCAAGAAGGATTTCTGGCGTCGTTGCCAGGGAGGTCTATGCAAAAGTCAATATACCAAGTACCCATCACATACCCTTATCTCCCGCATTACATTATTTGCCATTTGCCTCTCGTTTTCCTCTCCCCCACTTCACCCTTGCCGTTCTATTTGCCTCCTCTTTTGTTTGCCTTCTTCCCGTATGTATCCTTGTTTGTGGTTCCATGTGCCTTTTATTTGCTTGCATCTTTGCTTGCTAAAAATCTATTGATACGGATCCACTTAAAGTGTTCTACTTGGATCATCTTCGATCCTTATGTGCTCGTGTTGAAACCCCAACTAGCCTAGTTGATGGGAAATCTTTAGATGAGCATGCTCATTTTGTGCATCATCGTTTGTCTGAAAAAGGTAAGCTCTTGTGGTATCATATAAATAGTTTGCTATGATATGCTTGGAATCTTTGTGAAATTTGTGATTCTACTTATTGCTCTAAGAACCCTAAAAAACACCTTCCCTACCTATGTGAGTTCAATGATAATGAAATCTTATCTTCTTATGCAAAGGGTGTTTATAGTTATTATGATATCAAACAAATTGAAGAATTTGTCGTTTTTAAGGGTGCTCATGAAGTTGCTTCTTTGATTGAAAAGTATGATTTTACTCTCAATAAATCTGAAAATTCCATCATACTTAAATATTGCAATGAAAACTTTCCTCATAATGTCTATGTCCAAGAATTTATTGAAAGAATGAACATTGATTTGGAAGAAAATAATGATATGCATGAATCTATAGATAATGATGATTCTGATGATTTGGTTGAAATATCCCTTGATGAAGACGATGCCTGCTATTCTTGTGGCCATGATGCCAATATTTATGAAGATGAATTTGCTATAGTTCCTTATGTTAAACATGAGATCGTTGCTATTGCACCCATACTTGATAGTTCCTTCGATGAAAAGCATGATTGCAATGATGTTATTATAAATTCTCTTAATGTCAATTGTGTTAATGATATGCAAAACCCTAAGCTTGGGGATTCTAGTTTTGCTATGACTACTATTTGTTGCAATTATCATGATTGGGGTGATTCTACTTTTGATCTTGAAAATATATTTAAGCCCCATGATGAATATGAGATTGATAATAGTGTTTGCAATATTATTGAAAGTGGGTTTGGAGAGGTCATGACTTTAGTTAATGTTAATCCCACTATTTTGGAAGAGTTTCGACTTTGCATACATGTGGATATTGTTAAGAATATGTTTTGTGATAGCTATATTGTTGAATTTGCTTATGATCCTACATGTAATTATTATGAGAGAGGAAAATATGGTGGTAGAAATTTTCATGTTTCTAAATTACCTCTCATTATGTCGAGATTGCTATTGTTTCTTTCCGCTTCCTTGCATATGCTAGTTTTTGCTTGCTTGATAATTTGTTTGCCTATAAGATTCCTATGCATAGGAAGTGTGTTAGACTTAGATGTGTTTGTCACATGTTTTATGATGCTCTCTTTGTGCTTCAATTCTTGTCTTTCATGTGAGCATCATTGAAATATTATGCCTAGCTATAAGGCTTTAAATGATAGCGCTTGTTGGGAGACAACCCAATATTTTTCCTTGCTGTTATTAAATAAATAATTTATCTAGCCTATGTTTTGGTTGTGTTTTTTGTGTTTAATTAGTGTTCGTGCCAAGTAGAACCGTTGGGAAGACTTGGGGAAAGTCTTGTTACACTTGCTGTAAAAAAACAGAAACTTTAGCGCTCACGAGAACTACTGCCATTTTTATTTGGAAAGTGATATTTAGTTAATTCCTTTTGCAGATGATTAATATATAAATTCCTCACGTCCAGAAATTAATTTTAGAATTTTTGGGGTTCTAGATCTTGCCTAGCTACAGATTACTACAGACTGTTCTGTTTTTGACAGATTCTGTTTTTCGTGTGTTGTTTGCTTATTTTGATGAATCTATGGCTAGTAAAATAGTTTATAAACCATAGAGAAGTTGGAATACAGTAGGTATAACACCCATATAAATAAATAATGAGTTCATTACAGTACCTTGAAGTGATCTTTTATTTTCTTTCGCTAACGGAGCTAACGAGATTTTCTACTTTAAGTTTTGTGTTGTGAAGTTTTCAAGTTTTGGGTAAAGATTTGATGGATTATGGAACAAGGAGTGGCAAGAGCCTAAGCTTGGGGATGCCCATGGCACCCCCAAGATAATCTAAGGACACCTAAAAGCCAAAGCTTGGGGATGCCCCGGAAGGCATCCCCTCTTTCGTCTACTTCTACCGGTAACTTTTCTTGGAGGTATATTTTTTATTTACCACATGATATGTGTTTTGCTTGGAGAGTCTTGTATGATTTGAGTCTTTGCTTGTTAGTTTACCACAATCATCCTTGCTGTACACACCTTTTGAGAGAGCCATACATGATTTGGAATTTTTTAGAATACTCTATGTGCTTCGCTTATATCTTTTGAGTTATATAATTTTGCTCTAGTGCTTCACTTATATCTTTTAGAGCACGGTGGTGGATTTGTTTTATAGAAACTATTGATCTCTCATGCTTCACTTAGATTATTTTGAGAGTCTTAATAGCATCGTAATTTGCTTAAAATCCTAATATGCTTGGTATACAAGATTAATAACAAAACTTTCTTATGAGTGTGTTCAATACTATGATAAGTTTGATACTTGATAATTGTTTTGAGATATGGAGATGGTGATATTAAAGTCATGCTAGTAGAGTAGTTGTGAATTTGAGAAATACTTGTGTTGAAGCTTATGATTCCCGTAGGATGCACGTATGGTGAACCGTTATGTGATGAAGTCAGAGCATGATTTATTTATTGATTGTCTTCCTTATGAGTGGCGGTCGGGGACGAGCGATGGTCTTTTCCTACCAATCTATCCCCCTAGGAGCATGCGCGTAATACTTTGCTTTGATAACTTGTAGATTTTTGCAATAAGTATATGAGTTCTTCATGACTAATGTTGAGTCCATGGTTATACACACTCTCACCCTTCCACCTTTGCTAGCCTCTCTAATATCGCGCACCTTTTCGCCGGTATCATACACCCACCATATACCTTCCTCAAAACAGCCACCATACCTACATATTATGGCATTTCCATAGCCATTCCGAGATATATTGACATGCAACTTTCCACCGTTCCGTTTATGGCACACAACATCATTGTCATATTTCTTAGCATGATCATGTAGTTGACATAGTATTTGTGGCAAATCCACCATTCATAATTCTTTCATACTTTTCACTCATGAATCATTGCATATCCCGGTACACCGCCGGAGGCATTCACATTGAGTCATATTTTGTTCTAAGTATCGAGTTGTAATTGTTGAGTTGTAAGAAAAATAAAAGTGTGTTGATCATCATTATTAGAGCATTGTCCCAGTGAGGAAAGGATGATGGAGACTATGATTCCCCCACAAGTCGGGATGAGACTCCGGACGAAAAAAATAAAAAGAAAGAAAGAAAGAAAAGAGGCCATAAAAAAGAGAGAAAAGGCCGAAAGAAAAAAAAGAAAAAAATGAGAGAAAAAGAGAGAAGGGACAATGTTACTATCCTTTTACCACACTTGTGCTTCAAAGTAGCACCATGATCTTCATAGTAGGGAGTCTCTCATGTTATCACTTTCATATACTAGTGGGAATCTTTCATTATAGAACTTGGCTTGTATATTCCAATGATGGGCTTCCACAAAATGCCCTAGGTCTTCATGAGCAAGCAAGTTGGATGCACACCCACTTAGTTTCTTTTTGAGCTTTCATATACTTATAGCTCTAGTGCATCCGTTGCATGGCAATCCCTACTCACTCACATTGATATCTATTGATGGGCATCTCCATAGCCCGTTGATACACCTAGTTGATGTGAGACTATCTTCTCCTTTTTGTCTTCTCCACAACCACCACTCTATTCCACCTATAGTGCTATATCCATGGCTCACGCTCATGTATTGTGTGAAGATTGAAAAAGTTTTGAGAATGTCAAAAGTATGAAACAATTGCTTGGCTTGTCATCGGGGTTGTGCATGATTTAAATATTTTGTGTGGTGAAGATAGAGCATAGCCAAACTATATGATTTTGTAGGGATAACTTTCTTTAGCCATGTTATTTTGAGAAGACATAATTGCTTTGTTAGTATGCTTGAAGTATTATTATTTTCAATGTCAATATAAACTTTTGTCTTGAATCTTTCGGATCTGAATATTCATACCACAATTAAGAAGAATTACATTAAAATTATGCCAAGTAGAACTCCACATCAAATTTTTTGTTTTTATCATTTACCTACTCGAGGACGAGCAGGAATTAAGCTTGGAGATGCTTGATACGTCTACAACGTATCTATAATTTTTGATTGCTCCATGCTATATTATCTACTGTTTTGGACATTATTGGGCTTTATTATCCACTTTTATATTATTTTTGGGACTAACCTATTAACCGGAGGCCCAGCGTAGAATTGCCGTTTTTTACCTGTTTTAGGGTTTTGAAGAAAAGGAATATCAAACGGAGTCCAAATGGAATGAAACCTTCGGGAACATGATTTTCTCACCGAATACAACTCAGGAGACTTGGACCCTATGTCAAGCCAATTAACAGGAGGCCACGAGGTAGGGGGCGCACCTGCCCCCCCTAGGTGCGCCCTCCACCCTCGTGGGCCCCCTGTTGCTCCACCAACGTACTTCTTCCTCCTATATATACCCACATACCCCCAAACGATCAGATACGGAGCCAAAACCCTAATTCCACCGCCGTTGTATCCACGAGATCCCATCTTGGGGCCTGTTCCGGAGCTCCGCCGGAGGGGGCATCGATCACGAAGGGCTTCTACATCAACACCATAGCCTCTCCGATGAAGTGTGAGTAGTTTACTTCAGACCTACGGGTCCATAGTTAGTAGCTAGATGGCTTCTTCTCTCTTTTTGGATCTCAATACAATGTTCTCCCCCTCTCTTGTGGAGATCTATTCGATGTAATCTTCTTTTTGCGGTGTGTTTGTTGAGAACGATGAATTGTGGGTTTATGATCAAGGCTATCTATGAATAATATTTGAATCTTCTCTGAATTCTTTTATGTATGATTGGTTATCTTTGCAAGTCTATTTGAATTATCAGTTTGGTTTGGCCTATTAGATTGATCTTTCTTGCAATGGGAGAAGTGCTTAGCTTTGGGTTCAATCTTGCGGTGTCCTTTCCCGGTGACAGTAAGGGCATCAAAGCACGTATTGTATTGTTGCCATCGAGGATAACATGATGGGGTTTTCTTCATATTGCATGAGTCTATCCCTCTACATCATGTCATCTTGCTTAAGGCGTTACTCTATTTTTAACTTAATACTCTAGATGCATGTTGGATAGCGGTCGATGAGTGGAGTAATAGTAGTAGATGCAGGCATGAGTCAGTCTACTTGTCTCGGACGTGATGCCTATATACATGATCATACCTAGATATTCTCATAACTATGCTCAATTTTGTCAATTGCTCAACAGTAATTTGTTCACCCACCGTAGAATACTTATGCTCTCGAGAGAAGCTACTAGTGAAACCTATGGCCCCTGGGTCTATCTTTATCATATTAATCTCCTACTACTTAGTTATTTACTTTGCTATTTACTTTGCCTTTATTTTACTTTGCATCTTTATCATAAAAATACCAAAAATATTATCTTATCATATCTATCAGATCTCACTCTCGTAAGTGGCCCTGTAGGGAATGACAACCCCTATTTGCGTTGGTTGCGAGGATTTATTTGTTTTGTGCAGGTACGAGGGACTCGCGTGTAGCCTCCTACTGGATTGATACATTGGTTCTCAAAAACTGAGGGAAATACTTACGCTACTTTGCTGCATCATCCCTTCCTCTTCGGGGAAAACCAACGCAGTGCTAAAAGAGGTAGCACTACTTGCCTTCAATCATAAGATCCATGTCTACCAGCTACTAGTAGTTGATGAATGTTGCCACCATCAACTGCATACTCATCTCGTCATTCAACCCCTCCATAAACTTCTCCTGCTTCGCGGCATCTGTGGCCACATCATCTGGGGCGTAGCGAGCTAACTTGCTGAAATCATCTACGTACTGCGCCACAATACTGTTTCCCTGGCGTAAGTTGCGAACCTCACGCTTCTTCATGCTCATAGTTCCAGCTGAGACATGTTCAGTGCGAAAGGCCTGCTCAAATTGATCCCACGTAACATTGGCCATGGGGAAAGTGGCGGTGTAGTTCTCCCACCACGAGGTTGCGGGTCCATCCAGTTGATGTACGACAAAGCGCACATTCTTGGCATCTATGCAACCTGCGGTGGTTAGCTCCCTTCCAATCTTGCGGAGCCAATCATCAGCAACAATCGGCTCAGTGCTACTAGATAACACCAGCGAATTCAACCTTAGAAAGCGGGCTAAGTTGTCGACTTGAGGTGGTGGTGGTGGATTGTTGTTGTTGTTGTTGTTGTTGTTGTTGTTGTTGTTGTTGTTGTTGTTGTTGTTGTTGTTGTTGTTGTTGTTGTTGTTGTTGTTGTTGTTGTTGTTGTTGTTTTTGTTGTTGTTGTTGTTGTTGTTGTCGTCGTTGTTGTTGTTGTTGTCGTTGTCGTTGTGTCATTGTCGTCGTTGTCGTTGTTCTCGTCGTCGTTGTT